>NC_056739.1:731275698-731535698 GCF_019279795.1 Protopterus annectens
TAATGGTAAATGAGCCTTTGTTTCATATGACTTTGTTATTTTACCCTTCTGTTCTATTGTCATGATTGTGTTTTCTTCTAAATGATTATAAACTCTATTGGTATCAATGCCAGTATAGGTTCATAGGTTCATAGGTTCATAGGTTCATACTAGGCTATCTGCCCTAGGGCATTTATAAGCCTAGCCAGTGTGTGTGTGGCTTTCACCACCCCTTAGGATGAGAATACTATACCCATTAATTTGCTGTGCCTCTGTCCAGCAGTGATACAGAGATGATTCCCGGGGTAAACCTGCGATCTCCCATCCACTCGTCAAGATTTCTCTTGAACAGAGTCAGTGAGGGGCTCTGCCTCACATGGACTGGGATTCTGTTCCATAGTGTAGGGAGTCTCTGGGTGATGAATCTGTCCCTCCAGCACGTCCTATTTATATCCGTGTTGAGGTTTAAGTCTCTTGCTCTCGTGGCTCTGGTGGATTTGGATGTTTTGAGGTGGAGCATGTCCATTAATTCGGGTTGGACATGGCCTTGTATGTCAGGCACAGATCACCTCTGAGCAGATGGTATGCGACTGAATAGAGCTGGAGTTTCTTCAGTCGAGCATCATATGACATATGTTTGAGCCCCTTTATCCTTTTGGTGAGGAACTTTTGGGGTCTTTCCAACTGCTGCAGGTGTCGGGTAAGGTACATTCCGAATGGGGCATTGTACTCAATCATTGGTCTGATAAGTGAAGAGTACAGGGGTACAATGACCTCTCCTGATCTGGATGTGAATCCCTTCATGATCAGGTGGGCAATGTAGAAGGTCTTCCTAACCACTTTGGCAATGTGAGTGTCAAAAGAGAGGTTACTGTCAACTTGGGTCCCCAGGTCCCTGATAACTTCTTCCGTGTTTAATGGATTACCACCTATGTGGTAATTAGGGGTTACCTTGTTTTTCCCAAAGGGTATGACTATACATTTTTTGGCATTTAGCTTAAGGCCATGGCTCTGGCACCAGTTATCCATTTCTATGAGACCTTTCTGGAGGATGTCTGTGTCTGATGGAGTGTCAATTATGGTGCCCAGTTTGCAGTCATCTGCAAATTTTGTCAACCACAATCCCCCTATGTTTGCCTGCACTTCAGAAAAATAAATGCCGAACAAGAGGGGGCCCAGGACTGAGCCCTGTGGGACACCGCTCGTGACCGGCTTAGAGTCTGACATGGCACCAGCAACTCTAACCCTGTGTGTATAGTTTATACATCGTCGGAAGGCATGTTAATGGTCTATAGATTTTTAGATTAGTTTATACATTCACTCTTAAGGTGGATTATCATTTTTCCTTTTGTGTACCAGGTAGGTGTCTGTTTGGGGTGCACATATAAGTAGCTCTTACTCAGGGTTAAATTCTTGTTAAAAGATGCTAATACTTTTAATTAGAAGTTATAGAAGATAGGTAATGCATCTAGTCCTGGGGCTTTCCATTTAGGATATTTTCTTAATTTTGTTTCAATTTCTTTGGCCATTACTTCATCCCATTTCTTATCCTATACAATTAAACTCCTTACTGTCTCTTTTAATTTTTCTTTCTGTTCAGCATCTTTATTATGTTCCACACGATCTTCATAAATATTTCTCCAACATGTGTCTATTTATTTATTTTATTTATTTATTTATGTATTTATTTATTTGTGGTGTTTCTGTTCCTTTTTGCCTTGTTTCCAGTTTTCTATAAAATGTCTTGAGTCATCAATGAATTGCTTATTTTGTAGTTTTCCTTTATATTTATCTGCTTATCTGATAATGTTTTTTCTGCCTTCGCTAATATCTTTAGTTTATTATTTGCAATAGTGTATGATAGATCCTGGTCTGTTCTGATACTGTGCATTGATTTCACCACATTTATATTTATAAATATTTTTTGTTGATCTTTTCCCTTTTTTATATTCTTCTAATAGTGACAATTTTTGTCTTAACTATTTTAAGTGCTTCCATGATGGCGTTTTAGTTTCTTCCCATCCGTTATTGCTCTATGTTTTTGTGGTAAGACTTTATTTGTTACTAATTAGGCTGCACAGTAAAGCAGGTTCATAGTGAAGTACTAGGCTATCAGTCTGCAAACTATTACAAGCCTAGCCAACAGCCAGAGGTTAGAATTGAGCCCTGCACCTTGTGTCTGTGAGGTAAAGACCTTAACCATTTTGTTAACTCCTCCCCTTTATGTCTGTTAAATCAATTGAATTTCTGTTAATAGTCTTGATTACTGTGTTCATCTCTTCTACCATATTGGATTATATTTACTTTCTGTAATCTATTTCTTTCAGTGATCTTAATATGCATATCCAGCACTCTTAAATCAAGTAACTCTTCCCTTAGATCATTTTTTTGTTCTAAACTGAGAACACATTCTTTGCTCTCTTTTCTGCAGAACATCTTCCTGTGCCATATCCTTTTTAGCTGCATTCTTTGTCATCTGCTACTCCTTCATATGAGAACTGATTGGCTCATCACTCAACAACATCACCTACATCAGAGTTGCCACGGTTTCCTGCTCCTTCCCTTGCTGTGCAGCTCCAGCTGAACTTTAGTACTGGTTTCCTACTGAAGGCCCCAGAGCATCATCATGTGGCAAGAAATCAGATGCCTCCCTTTCCACCTGTTTCTCCTTAGTCTGGGGACCCATTGTTCCATCATGCTGTGGCAATACCTGTGTTGGATTTTCTACAATAAATTCTTCACTTCGCAGGTAATCCATAACATTAGTTTCTATTTCTTTAACTTCACCATTACCAATCCTCTTTTCTGTTTTCCTTTTTTGTTTTCTTATTTTTTGCACTGTGAAATTTCTCACACCTGGGTGCCTTTTTCTGTATTTCTTTTCAAAATATCTCTGGTGCTGGTTTTATTTGTATTGATTGGTTCTGATTTCTCCTTTGCATAAACATTGTGTCATATTAAATATTTTCTTTCCCATGTCCACATTTCTTCTTCAAATGTCTCCCACTCCACCTGTTTTTCCTTACTTTGGGGGCTCATTGTTCTGTCATGTGTGACATTACCTATGTTGGATTTTCTACATTAAATCCTTTACTTTGCAAGTATTCCATAACTTCACTTTCTGTTTGTTTAATTTCTACCTTACTAATTTTCTGTACTATGCTCCCTCTTTGTTTTCTTATTTTTATTGTGAAATTTTCCTTATCTGTGTGTATTTGCCTGCATTTCCCTTCAAATATCTTTGGAGCTGCTTTTTGTATTGATTAGTTTGGCTTTCTCCTTTGCATAAATATTTCTCAATATCAGATTTCTTTCTCCTTTCCCATGTCCATGTTTCTTTTTTATACCTTTCAAAAAACTCAGATTTTTTTTTCTGCACTTCCTCCGTCATTTCTTTTTCCATGCAGTCCAAAGTTTCTTCATCTATATGTTTTTTCATGGATCTATTGTATTAATAGACAGACATTTGCATTTGAAACTTTTGACAGTTTTTTGTGCAAGTATTTTTCTTTCCTCTAATTTCTGTTTTAAGTTTACATAAAAGTCACAATACATAATTTCTTCCTTATCTGCAGTAGTCCACACTGTCATCCTTGAGGCTCGTTTTTGACTGTCAGTTTTTGTGTTTTTTGTAGAGTACTAATTCCTTCTACAACAGAGGGTAATCCTTTCCCTGAGCCTGCCTAACCCCATTGTAGGAATGTTTCTGTGTCTTCATTAGTGTACACTTCCATTTTTCCAGCCCTGGCAACACTACGCACACCAGGATTGGACACTTTTTTTATCCTGGGACTTATCCACCCAGCTGTATTTTTTTATTTTTTAACCTGCCTCTTTCCATGATATATATAAGATACACTATGTGTATCAGTGTCCTCTTGGTGAGATTTTGTGAAAAGAAGATTCCCCATATGAAGGTACTCACCAAGACTTGAGGATGAACTTAGATTAAGCAGTACTACTCTCCTTTTCCTGTTGATTTCTTCCTCTTTCCATTTGGATCCCCTGACTTCACCTATTTTTATTCCAGCTGCTTGTATACCATGAGCCCTTTAGTGATCTGACCAGCCTATATATTCTTTCGGTGACAGACAGTGGGGGTTGGGGGACATTAACCAAACAGCATCAAGGTTTGCTGATTTAGTCCCAGCTCTCTCATTCCAATCATATTCCAAAGTGCTAGTGACCTAACGTGCTTACAATCCTGCTCATTTACAGACCCCATCTCAGTGCAGAATACTCTAGGGAGGAACACGCATGGCCATGGCCTTGAATGCTGCCTGCAGTTTCTCAGAAGCTTGACAGGGTATCACTATTGTAGTATCTTTGTCTTAATTCTCTCCCCTAAGAATAGCGGTTCTAGCAATGGTCAGAGTTACCATCCACATGGTTGGCTGTCTGGGAAACCATCAAAGTCACAGTCAAGGATTTAACCCTTCAATGCATAAGAGATAGCCTTTTTAGAATTGTTGCTGTGTTGCATAACCTGGACTGCCCACAGGTTCAAATAGTTTACATAAATGACTAGGGTGCACCAATGAAGATTTCTTTTTTTTAGTTTTAACACTGCTTGCCTGAATAGTTCAGCCCTCACATCTTTCATACATGCATTGCTACTGCATTCTAACTCAGTGAAGAACATGCCATCTCCAGAGAAGAAATTATGCTTTCTTCTTACATTTTGTCCTTTTACATGCTAGGAGTGTTCTGAATTTATTTGAATTGATTCATTTCTTCCATGATGGGACTTTATACTATCCACTCCAGTTTATTGCCTCCCATGTTTCCATAGCACCTGTTTTATACTGCAGTTGTATCAGAGAGCATTTTAGTATCTGATAAATTTAGCATTCTTTTTCCTTTTTTATTTTATGGCATATTACAATTCCTACATCTATATCATTTGACAGAAAAATAGGTGAAAAGCATTTCTCTGCTGACAAATGTTGCCCAGAATGCTATATATACTGCATTCCACAAGTAGAAATAAGCACAATGTCATCCATATGCATTACATGTGTCATTCCAACTATTGCATACATGGCCTGAAATTCTGAGTTAAAAATACAAAACAAAATAATGCATACAAACAAGGAGAAATAACCAGTCTTGGCCTTCTTATAATCATAGAAGAAAGCTGGGAAACAAAACGTTATATACTAAAAAATGACATGAAGTACTAAAATAGAGTTCAAATTCATTGTAAAACATGTGCATTTAATTAATACATATTTGGTCATTTTCAGTTGAAACATTCATTCTCTCACTCTTTTTCCTGTAAATCTCTGTCTGGCCATCAACATTGTAACATCGCCAGTTACGCATTTTAAATTAGCATATATGCATTATTCTTTTCCTGGTGTATTAATATAATGATAAAATGTACCTCATTTTGAAAGCATAATTCTACATGACAGAGTATGTTTTAAATGCATTTTAGCAAAAGCCTATGGTTGAAAAATGCATTTGTTGGATTCACACCCATCTCCTTGAGGTGTGAGATGAAATGTTATATATACCCAACCAACTTAATCTGTTGTATGCATTAAACATATAAGAGCTTAAATATATAAATATAAGCAAAGTATGCTGAGCAGTATGCTTGATTTATTTACCATCTTGCTTAGAATATGTAAGCAGTGATATCTGATTACATGACTTTCTGCATGTGACTTTCATTTGTTCCCAGAATTTATAAAATACAGCAGTTGAATGTCATTAATAGTTATTAATCATATTTCTGATTTCTTTGTTTTATACTGAAGATTTTTATTGTTTATTTGTTTTATACTGAAGATGTCTAATACATACTTAATAAAAATCTTTCTAACATACTTTAATAACTATCTGAGAAAGGTGCCTTTGTTTGGTTTCGGTATTATCACAGACAGGACTCTGTGTAGAGTTGTCCAGGAACCTTTGGGTGCCGAATTGGGATATTTATTATACATCTCTGCCACCTAGTGTTCAAGATGCTGTCTTGCAGCTGCTTCAGAACCTGTTAACAAGAGTTCATTTTAAAAGATAATAATACTGCAGCAATATAGGAGAGTCTGAACACAATGATGGCATGCAAAAAGAAAAAAAAATGCCTACATAATTTTCCATTTTATGGACTTTAATTTGGTGTACTATTTCTTTTGTTTATGTACTTTATTTGTTACCTGAGTGAGTGAGTTACAACCTGGGCCTGTTAGGCAACAGTACCAACATTTCAATTTGCAGCAGAGTTATACAGATATACACTTGTTTAAGATTTCAGATTTGAGTTAGAACAGTTGAAAATTGAGTATAAATTATATCCACATAAAGTAGTAAGACTAAAAGAACAGGCTACAGGTGATATTAACATAAAGTTGTACAGAGCAGGTTAAACATCACTAGTAATGTTAACACTAATATACATTACACACACTATATGCAGAGCTTACGAAATGCATGTATTATATACATGACATTGATATTAATTTACTACATTATCTACATTAATTTACTGCTTACCATTATTCTTTTAGCATTTACATGCTGTTCAACCATAGAGATGTTCTATAAGTGATGATTTAAACATTTTTAGGGAATTTTGGCTACTTATCTCAAGAAAGAGGCTGCTTCATAGAGCAGAGCCTAATCTGGAAAATGTGTGTTCTAATTGCTGTTTTAAAAAGAGATCTACTTAATGAGATTACATTTTTTGACTGTTTCTTATGGAGTAGGCCTGTTGTGTGTAAGGGAGTTTTCTCTTCAAAGGAGGGCAATAGTCTTCCCTCAGAACTTTATATATCGATGTACAAAGGTGACAGGTTGATTTTTCAATAATGGGTAGATAGCATAATGCCTTGAGGAGGTTGCAAAGATGTGCTTGAGGGTCTGCAAGCAATACAAATCTGCAACTTTTGTTTTCTGATATATACAGCCTGTGTGTATTCTAAGCAGAATAACAGCTTAGTAATGCTAACCCATATTCCACTTTGGAAGATGCATGTTTTTTACAAAGTGAAATGCATGCAGCAGGAAAGACAAGGTGCTAAGTTCTATAGCATAATTTCAGTTGTGACCAGATCTGGTTAACAATTTTGTCATAACATATGTTGACATTAAGGTAAGTGTGAAGAATAAGGCCTAAGTGTTTGTATTATGGCATAGTGGGGATAGTGCTGTTATGATTATCAGTTATTTTTAAGCATGGCAGTTGTCTTAATTTGTTAGGGATAGTAAACAGCACTATACTGGTCTTTTTATCATTAACGTGGAGGTTGTTATTTTCATTTCAGGTGTAGATGTTTGAAAAATAATTTTGGAGTATTATTTGAAGGCTAGATGGAGACTTGTGCTCTAGGAGCAGAGGCCATCATCATGTAATCCAGTATTTAATGAGGGAAACTCTTCTATAATGTCGCTAATAAATAATGAGAATGGTAGTGGCCCCAAGTCAGATCTCTGAGTGACACTTGTACGGACTGAGCCATCTGCAGAAATCTGGTAATCTGAACAGACTTGAAAAGTTCTATCTTTAAGGTAGGTTTGACACCATTGTATCATATTATTGCTAAAATCATTTTTTTTAATTTGGTAATGCTCAAGTCGTGGTGTACAGTTTCAAAACCCCAGTCATATCAACAAATCGGGCAGCTGTAATGAGGCCATTGCTGATGCTAACATAGACTGCATCTGTTTCAGTGAGAAGGGCTGTAGTTCTACAATATTTCTGAAACCATGCTGCTTATCTGAGAGGAGGCCATATCTATTGATGTGCTTAAGAATATGCTTGTAAAGAATTTTTTCAAAGATTTTGGCTAATGGGCAAAGATTAGATATTGGTCTATAATCCTTAAAATGTTTGGGAAGATGGACCTTTGGAAGTGGAATAATGATAGTGTGCTTTAATACCGGGGGACCTATTCTTAATGTTAGTGATAGATTGTAGATAAAGACCAGTTGTTTGGCAATTTTATCTGCTAGTCTGCTAAGGAAAGTAAGGCACACAAATTTGATATCTGCAGATGAGAGTTTTAGATGTTTTAGTACATATTTAATTTCTTTCATAGAAATCTCAGAGAAGTAGATAGTGTCATTCGTCCGGTCAGGATAAAACAGATGAACATCTGCGGGATCTGTTCAAGCAGCTTTATTAAGTAACTTTAACTTAGATAAACTTATAAACAAACTAGCTATCACACTCATGCATGCTCACACTCTGGTTGCACTCTCAAAATGGCTTGCTATTTATATGCACGTGCTGTCCATAGAAATGCATCTTAAAGATGCAACACACACACACACACACACACACACACACACACACACACACACATGCACACGCACACACGCACGCACACACACACACACACACACACACACACACACACACACACACACACACACACACACACACACACACACACACACGCACACACACACACACTCACACACACACACACACACACACACACACACACACACACACACACACACACACACGCACACACACACACGATTCTACATGCTCCCTCTTTGAGAAACAAGTCTTGCATTATTGACGACCTTAATTGACATGCAACTGATACAAAATAATTATTTGATGTGCAATTATACAGAGCTAAATACATATAGACAATTATGTCCAGGTTGCTGTGTATTTCACACTAGGTCTGGAAAAAGACCAAATCATGTGACATAGAAATTAGAACTAGGTCTAGCAACTGGGACTGTCTCTGCTGAATGTTCAACTTTGGGGGACATCAGGGACATCATCAGAAATGGAAGTAGGCATTAAGACACGTTATGCAACAGGAACATTGTCTGGATTGCTCTGAGATCTAGAGTCTGCATCACAGGAACAATGCTGCAATATTGAGTCTGATACAGGAAGAAAATGTCTGCAATTTCTACTATACTCCACACCCTCAGATTCTACGAAGTAGGATCTCAGCTCAGCATATACACCTGTTACTTGACCAATCCAGTTGAAACTTTTTGCTGTTTGTATCCTCATTATATCTCCTCCTTTCAATGGACAAAGAAATATGCTCAATTTATCATAGCTGTACATCTGAAAAGAATGCTTTGATTGCCCTGTTGTTTTTAGCTTTAGGCCTTAACAAACTGGAACTAATAGGCAGTGTTGTTCTGGTTTGCCTGGACAGAAGTCTCTGAGTAGGCGAGCCAAGTATATCATCATGGGGTATGTTTCTGAGATTGACTAAATTCAAAAAGATATTGGTATCGTCACACTTTGACTTTTCTAATAATTGCTTTGCAATCTGCACTGCATGTTCAGCTAGTCCATTTGACTGTGGGTATTCAGGACTACTGGTAACGTACAAAGTCCCATTCTTTTGCAAATTTCTGAAACAACTGACTGGTAAATTGGGCACCACTGACAGAGATAAGTTTCTGTGGACTCCCATGGACTGAGAAATGACATTTCAACTTGGTGATAACAGCAGTGGACATTAGGTTTGGTACTAAATCGATCTTAAACCGGTTCAAATAAGAGGCTACCAACGCTAAGTAATGCTGATCGTTCCACTCAAATATATCAGTGGCTACTGTTGACCAAGGTAGTTCAGGAACTTGACTTAGCTGAAGTGGTTATTTTTGCAAATGCAGTTTAGTATTATTGCATATTGAACAAGAAGAAAGTACTATATCAATATCTTTTGCCAGATAAGGCCAAAATACTAGTCTTCTCACCCGTGTTTTAGTAGATTCAGAACCTGGGTGACCATGATGCAAAATCTGGATATATTCACATTGTAAGGAAGCAGGAACAACAATTTTAGGACCTTTAAATAATGCCACCTTCCATAAACATCTCATCTCTGTAAGGAAATTAAGTTTGCACTTCAGGTGGTACACTACATTGCTTTGATGGCCATCCAACATTAATGTAGTGGTTGAGCTTTTGCAAAATTGGACCAGTCTTTGTATGATATCTCAGCTCAACAAGACTCATGGTAGAAAAATTATGCACTTCCATGACATCAAAGTCAAAATTCTCTGCATTAAGCTGTTCCATTGAATTTCTGGGTGATCTGCATAAGTATCAGCCAGATAAAGAAGTTTGCCTTTTGTATAGACCATTTTGAAGTTTTACTTTTGCAATGTGAGCATCATTCTTTGTAATCTCATTGAAGCTGAATGCGTAGGCTTCTGACTAGAGGTTTGTGATCAGTTTTAGTCTGAATAGCTTGACCATAAATATAATCATGAAACTTTGAACGTTCAAATGCTATTGCCAAAAGTTCTTTCTCCATTTGAGCATATTGCATTTCAGTTTGGGTAAGAGTTTTAGATGCATAGGCTACTGGTCTGCCTTCTTGAAGAATAACTCCACCAAGACCACATTCTGAAGCATCACAGGAGAGAGTTATTCGTTTATTAACACTTTATTGACATCATAGTATCTTAATGTAGATGGGGTGGCAATTTTCTGCTTAAGGTCTTCAAATGCTCCTGGTGCTGTTCCATCCAAGACCATGTAACATTTTTGTGCATTAGCTCTCTCAAAGGTGCTGTCAGCTCACTGAAGTCTGGTATAAACTTGTCTAAATAGTTGACTATGCCAAGAAAATGTTGTAGAGCTTGAACATTATCAAGTACTGCCATCTCAAGAATAGCTGCTTGTTTGGATGGGTCTGGTCGCAAGTCAGTGCTGCTAAATAAATGACCTACATATGCAACTTCTGGTAGTCTGAATTTGCAATTTAGAGGATTGAGCTTCAAGTTCACTTCATGTGCTCTGTCTATAACTTTCATAAGGTTTCTGCAATGCTCTGCTTCACCATTGCCTCCAACCAAAAAAATCGTCTACTATTATGGCACAAGGATAACCTGAAAAAATTTGCTCCATTGCACATTGAAAGATTTCACTTGCAAAATTTATTCTAAATAGCATCCTAAGGAATCTATATCTTCCAAATGGGGTACTGAATGTAGTCAGTAGTGAAGAGTTATGATCAAGCATCACTTGCCAAAATGAACTTTTTGCATCCAAGACAGAAAAAACAGTGGCATTCGATATTAGGGTTATAACTTCCTTGACTGTATTCATAGGATAATGTGGTCTCTTTAATGCTTTGTTCAAATCTCTTGGGTCAATGCATATTCTGATTTCATCTGAGCCCTTTTTGTGGACTGCTACCATGCATGACACCCATTCAGTAGGTTTTGTAACTGGACAAATTACACCATCCTGCACCATTTTATCCATCTGGGCTTTGATTTTATTCTGCATAGCTATCGGAACTTTTCTTGCTAGTTTGACCACTGGACTGACCTCTGGGTCTAACTTCACAGAATACACAACTGGAAGTTTGCCTAACTTGTCATCGAAAACATCAGCATACTTTAAAAAAATAGCATCACTAAAATTAGAACTGAGACATGGGCTTATATGATGGACTTCTTTGGTAAAAGAAGGCAAATTTATTCTCAAACTGCCTCTAAGAAACAACAATGACTGCACAGGTCTTTTGACTACATAGAATAGTAAGCTGTAGCAATTTCTAGCCAAATAACATGAAAGCACTACTGAGCCTTTGGTTTGAATTTCTTCACCTCCATAAGCAACAAGTTTCGCACAACTAGCCACATTAATTTGCTTACCAGCTCTCACCTTAGCAAATTTGTCTGCTGACATAACATTACACTTTGAACCAGTGTCTACCTTGAGCTCGGTGGATTTACCATTGATCTGGACAGTAGAAAAAACTTCATTCATTGCCAATAAGTCTACTGCATCAATCTTTTCACCAATTACTGATACACCATCTAAGTAGAAAAAAGGGTTGCAGCTCTCTATATGATTAACTTGCTTTTTTTAAGTGACTCATTTTTATAAGTGTGAGGTTTACTTGATTTGCAAAACTTTTGAAAATGGTTCCATTTTTACACTTGTGGCATTGCTACCCAAATGCTAAGCACTTTTCTCTTTTAGACTCATGATTGGCACCACAATTGCAACACATAACAATAAAGCTTGATTTGCGTTTTGCTGACTCACCCTTGTACTGCACTAAGCATGTCCTTTTCACTGAACTAGTCTTAGAACTTGCTGGAAAACTACAGGTTTTACCTGCAACACCTGCAGGGGTTACAGCTGCCATGTGCTTAGGCCTGCTTCTGCTAGCCACGTGTTGCATGCTGTCTACATTTGCTCTGGAGCCTGCTGAAATCATGCTCTTATCACTTGCAAGCATACGTGTGTGCCTTTCTGTAACTTCTTGGATTTGACAAATCTCAATAGGTTTGCTCAGCATTAGATTACTGTCACAAACCAAAATCTTTCTCACTGCAGCACTATTAATACCACACAGAAGCCTGTCCTTTATCAGCTCATCTTTTAAATTACCAAGCCAACAAGTTTTAGCTTTGTTCCTCAGGTCAGTAATATAAGCTGAAAGAGTTTCTCTTGACTTTTGTTCTCTTGTGTGAAACAAATGCCTCTCTAATATAACATTTGTGTGGGGGTTGCACATTTCCCTGAATTTGTGTTTCAAATTGAACATGGTACTTAGCTGGGGTGCCAGTTCATTCTGTAGTTCATGTAGAAGGCAACCTGGGATGTTGTCAGGTCCCATGGATGCTGTGTTCTTGGCTTTGGAGAGTGAGGTTTTTACCTGTGCAGCTGTGATTACAGGAACTTTGCATTCTTTCAGTATAAAGATGGGCCCTTTAGGGGGTGAGAGGTGGGTAAAGTTATTACTGAACCTATCTGCCAGGATGTTGGCAATATCAGTTGGTTCTGTATATTTAGTGTCATTGTGCTGTAACTCAGAGCAGATCTGAGTGTTGCCATTGAGATTTTTGACATAGCTATAGAATGCTTTGTGGTTGTCTTTAGAATCAGTGGCAATTTTGTTTTCATAACTAGCTTTGGAGGATTTTATGAGGGATCTCAGCTTCTTACTGAGGCTGACCAGGGAGTTCCTCCAATCGTGGGATTTTACTCTTTTTTGCAACAGTTTCTTTCTTCTGTTGTAGAGTTTGTTTATGTCAGAAGACCACCAGATTGGCTTCTTTTTTTTTGGAGGATAGCATCTTGGTTCTGTTAGGGATAGCACGATCCATGCACTCATGTAAGTGCTTATAAAGTGCATTTGTGTAGGATTCAGCAGTCGTATCTCTATTGTCCATCTGCATGGGTGTTGTGAAGTTTGCCACTTCTGTCTTAAGAAGCGTGAAGTTGGCTTTGGAGAAATTTTTTACTGTGGTTTCCCTAATGGGGGTTGGGGGAGGGATGTGGATGTCTAGGGTGATTAGCTTGTGGTCAGATCTGACCAACTAGGAGCTGACCTCTGGTGTGGAACACCGGTCACCCATGTTGATAATGACCAGGTCTAGGATATTGCTGCCCCTGGTGGGGGTGTGGATAAGTTGATCCAAGATGTTGGAATTGATAGTTTCCCGAAAATGTTGAGCAAAAGCGTTGGTACATGAGTAGTTTTCCCAGTTAATGGTAGGGTAGTTGAAATCACCCATTATTAGAGTGTTTGGTTGTACCTTAATATTTTCCAGTGTATAAAGAAAAGAGGAGTGGGAATCCTGGGGCATGGTGGGGGGTCTGTAGCAAGCTACAATCTGGATTGCGGTTTTGCCCAGAGTTAGTTGAACTTGGATAATCTCGGATGCATTATGGTGAGCAACTAGCTTGGAGGTGTGGATATCCTTAATGAATATGGACACACCTCCACCTTGAGTGTTTCGGTCCGAGTTTGGTGGCCGAAAAGTGTGGTATGAATTATATCCTGGTAATGCAGGGGTGCTCTCTGGAGCTTTGAACCAGGTCTCTGTCACTGCACAGATGTCAGTGTTCTCCATTTTAAGGAGTGCCTTGAGTGAGTGCATTTTGAGGTTTAGACTTCTAGCATTGAGTAGCATTACCCTCAGATTTTGCTTGCTTGTACCTGTTACAGTGGTGAATTTATCATTTGTACCTTGCCTAAAAAAGGCACTATAGGGGTGGCAAGAGCCTTTGCCAGTATCTGGAATCCCAAGGGTGACAGATGCAGGCCATCTCTGGCAAAGCAGCGTGGTCTGTCGATCATGTCATCCCAGGTAGACAGATACTGGATTCCGTTAGAATGACACCAGGAGTTTAGCCAGTTGTTAAAGTCAATCATTATGTCCTTGTACTGTGGTATCATTCTGGGTGATGGCAGGATACTACTCAGGGCCAGAGTCATACCGGCCTGGGCTACAAGATCGGAGAGCTCCTCCATGTCTCTTTTCATGTAGTCCAGGGAGGTATGTCTCAGGTCATTCACACCAACATGGGCAATGACAGAGTCATATTTGTACTTGTTGTGGAGTGACCTGAGTGCGTGCATTATGTGGCAGATCCTGGCACCTGACAGGCAGCTGACTGTAACATTTTCCTTGTTTAGTCTGGTGAGTAGAACATCAGTGTGCCTGACTATAGAGTCACCAATGACTAGAGTGTTGGGTACATTATGCCTTATTTAGTACCTACCTACGTAGTTGAGTGGCACACTGAGTATGTGGGCTATGTGTCATTTGGGTTGTGTTGGGGGGTGGAGGTTGCTTGCATTTCTGCTTTGGAGGTCTCTGTTGTTTGGGCAGATTTGTACTGAGAGCTTCCATGAATGTAGGTGTTTGTTTTGTGCTTCTGTGTGTGTGTTTTGGTGGTGTAGGTTTTGAGGGACTATGTGATGAGTGTGGTGCGGTGCAAGTGTTTACCTTCTCCTCTTGACTGTCTAGGCCAGTCTTTGGTGAAGAGAGCTTTGCTTCCAGTTTGGCTATATAAGTACATCTCTCACAGGTCATAGTGTTGGGTGGTAGGAGGAGAGGGTTGTCTGTGTACATGAGGCAATTGCTGCATTGTCCCAAGATGCCCAGATTCATCAGGTAGACAGGAGAAAACACCGGGAGCTGATCTTTAGACATGCCTGAATAGGTGCTTATTTATTAAGTTCTAAAACTGTTTCCTCTGGACAAGTGAGGAAAGTTGAGTGCTGTAGTAATTTGTAACTTATTTGGTGCTTACAATGAGTTCTGAACAAGTGCTGAGATCAAAGAAACAGATGAGTGCTAAAACTAAAAAGCTGGCTAGTTGCAAGGGAAATTTTGAAGAACAGACTTTATGGCACCAGGAATAGTTTAACCCCAGTTAAGTGGGGGGGGGGGCTTAGGAGCTCACAAACAGTCCTGGACACAGCAAATCCATATCTGACCTGCCACAGGAAAGGGAGGAAGCAAGCTTAGAATTTTTTTTTCCAGTAAAGTGGAAATGGAGAAAGCTGGAACAGAAGTTAATTCAACATTAAGAATCTGAGTGGGTTGGCCTTCACAAATGTTCTCTATTAGCTTGAGTGAACTAATGACACAGATCAAATATACAGTATGGGCAGGCAACTGCAAAGCCACCAAGTATAAGAACACACAACACTAGGGAGGGTGGGTGGGAAAAATTACAGTTCCTAGCTGTAGTCACTAAATGAAAGTTTTAAACAGATCAAGGAGCAGACTTGAGAATGCTTTTAACTGTAAACAGACAAAAATGCACAGAAAAGCTTGGATATAGCACTCACAAACAGAAAATACAACTCTCAGTATTAAAAAGCAGTTTACAGTTAAGCAATGTTAAAACAGTATAAAACAGTACATAAATGCAGTGAAACAATAAAAAAGCTTTATAACAGTGCAGAATGTAGTAGATCAACTGTATAGCACAATTATAAGCGTGTCAGAAGTGCAGTTCAGTGAAATAAGTGTAAGAAATAACTTAGCCTGCTCTTGGAATCTTAAGGAATTTCCACTTATGCAATGCAATCCAGAGCCTGTCAATACAAGCCAATCAATGCAAAACAGTAGTTTATGCCAAAACACAGTAATTTGCCAAAAAACATGCAGTTGCCTTGCTTTTTTTATGCTTAATGTGCCCTTTTTGTCCTTTATTATATTTGTTTTGCTTGTTTAATCTCTTTTCATGCCCATTATACTTTTTATTGTGCTTGTTTTACTCTAAACATGCTTGTTTTACTTTAAACATGCTCATTTTGCAATTCTGAGGTAATTCCAAGCCCTTTATGTGCTTTTCTGATAATCGTTTTATCAGCTATCTTAATTTTAAACATTTTGCTTAATTTTTTTTTTTTATTTAACATTTGTTGACCGAGAAAGTCCGACTAGGTTCCATAGATCCTGTTTTCAGCGGAGGCCCGGGGAGAAATGCTCCAGAAGCATGTCTTTAGAAGTTAATAATAGTTAATAACAATTTAGAATAATTAATAAACATTTTGTGCCTCTCATTTGGTTAATAATGTGTTCTGTGCCCTTGTAAAGCCCTGTTTTATCTTTTTGATAAAATAAATCGTTCTTGCAAATTTTCATTACCTTTAGTTGGTTTCTGGCCTTTTTGCACTTGGTTCACTTAGTTTGCCTTCACTGTTAACTATGCACCTCATAGCTCTGAAAAGCAGTCTTTGGAATCCCGGTTCTGACACCATGTTGCTTGTCTGGTCAGGATAAAACAGATGAATATCTATGGGTTCTGTTCAAGCAGTTTTATTATGTACAAACACATCAGGATTGAGGCTTAATAACTTTAACTTAGATAAACTTATAAACAAACTAGCTATCACACTCGTACATGCTAACACTCTGGCTGCACTCTCAAAATGGCACTGAAACTAGCACATGCTTGCTATTTGTATGGTTTTTATTTATATGCATGTGCTGTCCTTGGAAATGCATTAAACACACACGATTTTACAGAAAGTATCTGCATAGTCTGCAAGAGAGTATGGTATTCATGGTGAGCTGCAGTTTGGGGAAGTCTAGTCTGAAGAAGGAGAGAAGGAGTTGGTGATAGACTAAATGGAGGAGATGAGAAAAATGTCATATTCCTCTGCAAAAAGATTGCTTGAGCTGCTATTTGTGGAGGGGGGTGAAGTGTTAGTAATTTGGCCTGTGAGGGACTTTATTTATTTCCTGAAAAGTTTAGGAATTCTGCTTCAACACTTATAAAAACAAAAAATGATTTAGTATTAGGCTACTAAAAGCAAAGGTGTTTAACAGACAAAAAAGCTTATGTCAGTACGTTAACCAATTTGCTAAGTAAATATGTAGCTAGGTTGAAAGCTGGAAAAATAAAACTGATTAACAGAGATAGAGTGATTGTGCATTAGGGAGGGAATATGAACTTTTGGGAATGGCACAGCTAAAATGGATATCAGAAAAGGATGCTATAGTTATTTTTACTTAGTTTCTCATTCCCTTCATTATTGAATTTGCAGTTTTAATGCATTTGATTCCACTTGTCAAAAGAAGAGTTTACATTTTAGAAAAACAACCATCAAGGTGGGATAAAAAGGAAAGTTTCTCAAGAAATAAATGAGAGGTAATAATGTAATTAGCATTGATTCTAAGGTTCTAACCAAAAAGGGGGGGTTCTTATTCATACATACTGTTTTAATATCTTGATGTTAACATCTTCTGTAGAAAAGCAAATTTGCAAGAGTATCTAGGAAATAAGGATCATAATAAGCTTCAATGTAAACCAGTTTTTTTTTCTCTGTATGCATTTGTTGTACAAACCTCTGAAAGTTACATTTTAAAAGATTCTGTGCCTCGTAATCTGTCTGGTGAAGACATTAATGCATTGTTTAGTTTGACATTTGATTAACATTATTGTATTAAACTAATAAGGAAGGGACAATAATAATTAATGACACAGATAATTAAGCTCAGGTATTAAATACACACATGACTGGTGCTGATAATTTTGTTTCTGCAAGCAGAAGAAAATGTAGAAATGTGAAAAAAAAGCTTTTTATGTTTGGTTGAATAACCATATAAGGCTGCGTTAGTTACTGTTGTAAATATTTTTAACAAACACAATTCATTTGTTAATTTTATGCATAAATAAAAATGAAAACAGGCTAAAAGTGTTTCAAATTAGTCTGCTTTTCTAACAATGAAGCAATATAAATGTAAGGTAGTTCTGTGGTCTCTACCTTTCTGTTCTTTAGCCAGTCTTATAAAAGGAATGTCCAAATTAGAGTAAAGGTGAATTGAGTTACATTAATGACCATCGACCACTACTCAGAAAGCTGGTTGATGTATGTTGGTAACCATCTCTGGCCCAGGGGTAACAGGTAACTACGTGGATGAATATAAGTTAACATCCATGCATTACAGTATATAACAGCATATGACAAGGTCCACAAAGAGTTCACATATTCAGAGCAACATGACTCTGTTTATATTCACCCACATATTGTGGCTATTTCTTTATGATGAGTAGAAATTAATCTGAAATTTCCAAGATGAAAGAAAAGCTTTTATAAACAAATGCTATTTCTTCAGTGATATCTCCTTTGTTTCACAATACACAACAGAGCATTCAAGATCAAGGCAGTGCTAGGAACCACAGATGGGCACACCAGAACAAATATATTGCAAATCTGAATTTTAATGAAGCATACACACACATAGAATTAAACACTTTTGTCCCATACACATAAAGACTTCATCAGAACTTCTAGAAGGAATAAATAACCATGATTAAATACTAATCAAATGATAAGCATTTAATAAATCTCAGCCAATCATGAAAAACTATTATCATAAACAATCATTTGGCTTGAAATAGTTAAACTAAAACACAATATAGGTTATTCAGTGTAACAGTGTTACAAGCAAATGTCTTGGTAATCACATTTTTAATATATTTGTTCTGGCATGCCCTTCTGTGTGTCCTAGAGTTGCCTTCGACCTTGTGTGCTTGGTTTGTAGTTTCCTTGGTGGTATCTTCTCCATATTTAGCTGTTATTTGCTTTTTTTTTTTTGAAGAATATACAAAATACCTCAAAAAGAGATGAGCTATATTAATACACTGCCAATTCTAGGGCATATTTGAAATACCCAAAATCTGATTTTACCACTAACAACTACTATTTATAATTTTACAGATCCAATTCAATTTAATTTATTGTTTTCTGCTCCAAATAGCAGAAGGAACTTTGCTATAGTTCAATTCAGTTATGGAGTAGCACTGGGGTTAAACTCTAAAAGTGGGATAGACTGGATACTGAATCTACTTTTTTATCAATTTATAAGACATGAAAAGCAGTCTATTAATTAAAATATATTACTTTAAAAGTTCACCATTAGTGTGACACTAGAGTTGTTCTTAGTAGGCTAAAACATCATAAACTATTTAAAATATATATTTAAGTATCTAATATCTTAGAACAACAAAAGAAAAAACAAATGTAGGAGCCTCTGGGAACTGCTCTTTAATAAGATGTTAAGCGCTTTCATCAGGTAACCAGATTTCTTCAGAACAAAAAAAAACCGAGCACAATACTTTGCTTTATATACAATTTAAAACCAACACATGATATGAATTCACCATCCATTTAATCAGTTAAAAACAAAATGAATAAGTTAAACTTACCAATACAATCTACCCCAATAAATACTAAAACCATAAAGAGTTCTTTGCAAATACATTACAGCTTTTAACCGCAAGACACTAGAAATAGATACCTGGGGGGATTCAGTAATTCTCCGTGTAATACTAACTAAGCCTTACTCGGAAATGGCAGCCTAAGAGTATGACATCAGCGTGCCATGCATATTCATGAGGCCACGCTGACTGAACTCCAAGGCTAACACGAAGCGTGTACCAGTGCAGGGGGCATGTCAGACTGCCAAGCAGTCCAAATATCCACGACCCTGCGAGTGCCTAAATCTGCAAATGTCACAAGATATGAGCGAGTCCACTCAAATGTGTATATCCCCAACACTACACTCTCCCACATTCAAAATCCCTGTACAAATGAAATAAAATGTAAAACAATATTTTTTTATTATTCCCGATATAGCTGCCCGTATTTGCACGTGTATGCGTGGGTGTGCTCATTGCTTAGCTGCAGTAAGCAGTTAAGACATCGAAGAGGATAATAAACCACTTATATGCAAATTAAGCCAAATAGCAATAGTGTAGTGGTAGAGCCTTCGCACAAAGAGGAGGCATTCCCAGTTCATGTCCCACCACTCCCCTTTCCATTTTCTGTAGGAAATCTGTGCATAAAAATAATTCCTGACATTTACCTTTTAAATTTTATTAAAATGCATTGAAATGGCCTATGTAGTAGTGAACAATATTTTAAATATATATAAGAAGGTGAAATGGTCATGCATACTAATGAATGCATAAGTAACCTATCTTAAGCAATGTGAAGCACTGCTAAGCAACGTTTACCAGTATTAAGCACATTTAAGAATAATTGCCCATAGCTAAGCACCGCTTTAACTAGTGCAATGGCTTTATGCGTAGCTGCACATCGTGCCAACTAGCGCAAACAAAATGTGTTTGTGCGGAGCTGCGCACCGCGTTAACTAGCGCATCAGGCAACGTCGAGCAACGTAGATCAACATTGGGCAAAGTTGAGCAAAGTCGGCTAAACACAGCCACACCTCCTAGCTGGTCAGGCCAGTAGTAAAATAAAAAGCAATGACACGCTTCGAACTCGGGATACTGTGCACCATAATCACAGTACTGAACCACTAAGCCATGACAGCTTTTGCTGATCAGGCACTGTCAACATACATATACATATTAATCAAAGTTTACTCAGTGCTAAGCAGGTGTGCACTCAGCTGAGATATTTCAAAACCGGCCAATCACAAATAAGTGTGGGAAATGAGGCATATTTAAGCTCCATAGGCAGGAATAATTGCCATAACTGGTTGTAGCTCCCATCTGCAGTCAATGCCCCACCGTTGCGCTCTCATTTTTGAGCGCAACGGTGGGGCATTGACGAGTCAAAAGTGATGGTTTGGCTCCTTGTCCATCATCATGATGCAAGACTCCTGCAGGGCCAGTTCCAAGGCACTGAGTACAAAGCGGAAGCCTGGAACCGTCAAGCACATGATCTCCCCAGTGCCACTGGTGTCTCTCGGACTAGTGAGCAGGTCAGGCACCACTAAGCAGACCTGAAGAGATGGAAGCAGGACCAACTGAACCAATGGATACAGGAGGCCCATGGGAATGACAATGCCCCACTACTGAGTAGGTAGCCATGGAATGGAGTATGTAAGAATTGCTATTGTAGTCTATATAATGGACAGGTATGTCTCTATATCCCTTCATTTACTTCACAGCTGCAGGTGTCCATGCTGTGAATCAGCAAGCCTATGCAGATAGGCTGCTAAGACAGTGCCACCAGGCAGGTTAGTAATTATTCTTCATGTATTGTTATATAAAATAAGTGAGAGAGCCTGAAAAAAAGTGTTGTAGCCCAATAATAAAGACGTAATAAGTCCTGAATAATTTCTCTGCATGTACTGTTGTATAAAATAAGTGAGAGACCCTGAAAAAGAGTGTTGTAGCCCATTAATAAAGGTATAATACATCTTGAATAAGTCTTCTGCATGCACTGTAATATCAAATAAATGAGAGAGCCTCTAGGAAAGTGTGTAATGTAATTAATAAAGGTATCATTCCTGGAGTGTGTCTGTGTCACTTACTTCGAAATGTTGTTGTACTCTTGCATTATATAAATTGTACTGTTGTATTAAGCACTGTCAACCCACACTTGGCCAGGCCCATATAAAGTGGATGAAGGGAGTGCCGGTAGCTGTGAAGCATATATACAGTCCTCAACTGTTGGTTAATGGCTGGCATGCATAGGTAAATCTGGCACACGGGTAGCTTGTTAATGTGCTCCCCAGAAATGTCAGTGTGCTGCTAGAAATGTAGGGGGCTATAGAAATATAACTGATAATGTCACCTGAACACATCCAGATATGTAGATATATAAATATAAATAAAATATATAAATACGTAGCAGTAACATCTGCATCCTGGACAGATTGTATGTCAGATACAGGTCAGGTATATAAGGAACTAGCCAAACCCATTTCACAACTTAATGCACGTTGCCTAGTGTAATTATACATGTAGGGGATATACACCTGCAGTCAATAGTGTAAACTATAAGTACATATAATATGTTAATGGAGGTATCTTTTTACACCCTACTGTATGTGCATAAACAATGCAATTCCACACCTCAATGGGTATGTCTAATCTCAAAACATTTGTTGGGACATATGTCCTATTGTTTTATAAATATCTGCATTTACTTTGATGCATGTGCCCTGTTCAAACACTACAATCTTGGTGGCCTGTTGCCACAAATCAATCCTGCATGCTGTTGGAATGTCCACTGTTATTCTATATAAGCATGTGTTATGCTTGCTGTTCAACTGTTGGAACTCTGGTGTGTCGGGTTAATGGAAATATTACTGCATGCTGTTACAACTAATTTGGAATGCTGTTGGCTGTTACCAACCCATATTGTCATTAAATCCTACTAAACATAGAACGTATGGGAAGGCCGGTCCCAGCGGACCCACCTGTCCCAATTCAGCTGGAGATGGCACCTGGCACCAGCAGGTCCAGTGTCCAGCCCGGGACCTCCTCCTCCGTTGGCTCTGTGCCACCTTCAGGTGTAAGCACTGCAGGGGATGAGGATCGTCTCCCCCGTGCAAGCTTGGCGGGAGGGCCACCTATCACCCTCCAAACGGTCCAGGCTGTGGTGCGTAGGGAGATCCAGTGTTCAGTCACTGATCCTCTATGCCAGCTCAAGGCAAGAGTGGCACAACTCATGGGTGAGCCTGCCCCTCCTACGCTGCCCTTAGCACAACCACCCTCTGGGCTGTGAAGGTGCAGTGGTGACTGCCCATGGGTGGGGATCTCAGTTCCACTGTTGCCGTCTGTGGGCTCGCTCATGGGCTTGCGATTTCCAAACATCCTTCCCCGTCAATGGTATTCAACCACCCCATGTGTCATATTCCGTCCCTGTATGCGTCTTGTTTGTCTTGTCTGTGTACCTCCCCAACCTACTTCCCCAAATATACCTACTTCCACTACCCCACATTCCACTCTCACCTGAAAAAAAATGGGGCCCATATATAGCTTCCCATTTTGCACACATATCCGCTGGACACATAAACTGAAATTTAATTGGCAGTACAACATACTTTGTTGTGCTCACCCCTCTGTTAGGGGTTGAAGGTTTCAAAATTCCCTCCAAATTCCTAGTATATGCACAGCTGTTGCTGTTAAAGAAACGGGCAGCTATGGACCTTCCCTGCACCCATCCTGCACATCCCTAGCTGTTTTCCCTACTGTCTTTCCCTCTTTGTGCCCCTTTTTCACCACTTTCCTATCTCCCCATTTTCTTTTCTTTCAAAGAAATTAGCACAGGGGTTAGCGGGAGTAAGGACTTTTAAGCAGTCTTTAGCGAGTTTGCGCAAGTGTGCACATGTGTGTGCTTAGCTAAGTATTGCTAAGCATCGCGCAAACACATGCAAACCCACTTACAACTGCTTAAAAGTGTCTTAGTCAACCTGCATGTGAGGGCCCTTGTTCTGCTCAGCAGCAAAATAAAACACCACTGTTAGTCTTGAACCCCGGACCTTGGGCACACTAAACTGCATGAAATACCACTAAGCCACAGTAGATATATAGTAGGTTGTTGCTAAAATATATATATCATGCATCAGAATGAGTGAATGTAAAGGAAAGATAGGAATGCCATAACACAAAACCTGTTCTGTGGAACTTTACCAGCAGTTGTTGTGGAATTGCATTGCATGACTGTGATAACAGAACCAGACATTCTAGCAGTAAATAATGTTACAGCAGCACCTTACAACTCCCACACAGTATCATAGCAGGACAATCCCCACCCAAACGTGCAAAATACCTGTGTGTTTAGGGTCCAGCAAGGATGTAGGTAGGTATACTCAGTACTGGAATTGTCCAGTATTCATGAGCATCCTGTGATAATGTCAACAAAAGAAAAAGCACAAACTGTGCAGAAGTGAGTACATTAATATCCACAGTATAGCAGTTCCCAAACAGTTCATGTGCCAAATGAAAACATCTCAATAACTACGTATGTATGGCAGCTAATTGAATAAGTAGAAAAGAAACTACATACTCCCATGTATTTTGTGTTAGCATTTGTAGGGGTGAGTAGAATTCTACACTGTCAACTGTGTACTGGAAGTGGCAACATTCAGGTCTGAGTACAACATTCAAATCACTGGCTACACCCCTAGCATCAGTTAGAAGAAGTATACCAACCAACCTTCTGACTTATGCAACGATGTCCACAGCAAACAAGCATGATCCCCACTTTGGAAATCTGAAAGGGCTACGCCTACCTGACTTAACAATTTATAGCACTGGGTTGCTATGACAGTGAGTACTGCAAGTACCACACAGCAGGCTGCATGCAATTGCCAAATGGTGGCCACCAATTGGTACAGAGGCCATCACATGCACATGTGTAGATACCTATAAAAGCAGTCTGTACTTGCTGTCCACACATGCAATCATTTCACTGCAGGTACGGAGGGAGAGAGAGAGAGAGAGAGAGAGAGAGAGAGAGAGAGAGTGAGAGAGACACAGAGGCAGACAACAGCAGCAGCAGAAATAAAGAAAAAAGATCCAAAGAAAATATATTGAAAGAAAAAGTAATATATTGAAAAAAAAACTGTTAAAATTTAGAAAACAGGCAACCTTGTATCCGGAAAGCAGACTTATAAACAAAAAATAAGCCAAGAACGAAACTTCTCCTTAACGCATAAATTTAATATCACATAAAACAAGCGTTTTCGCCGTGACTCCTGTCACAGCTTCATCAGAAAAAACAATTAGGACAGCTAAAAAACGCCCATTTAAATAATAAAAAACAGGAAGTGAACAAATAAATACATTTCCTGCAAAGCTCATTATACAGGTTTAATATACAAACCAACAAATCGTCACATTGCCCAATAAACAAAATAATAAAAAAATATATATCAAAAGAACTCACTGGAAAAATATGTGTATATATTACAAGTCTTAATTTAAAAGTATATATACCTAATATATATATATATATATACATAAACGTATTTACATAAATATTTAAATAATACTAATAAAACTGCAGTATACAGCAAGTTCTCATGTTTTCACTAGATTAAAGGGATCTTTTAAATGTGGTTTCTGTAACTGGTGTAAATTTATCAGAACAGGTAACTCATTTACAGTGAGGAAGAAAAAGTTTCTAATCCATCATAAGATCACCTGTGAATCAAAATCAGTTGTTTACATCGCCCTATGTAATTGTTGTCCATCATTTTACATAGGGAAGACTGATCGTAAACTTAAAGAGAGGATATATCAACACTTATATGCAATAAAAAAATCCTTGTTGGAAAATGCCTTAGCTAAACATGTGAATACCAATCCAGGTCATAATTTTAGCTTTATGGGCATTGACCAAGTTGTTTCAACGATTCGAGGTGGTCCATTTTCTCTAATTCTCGAAAATGTAGAACTGATATGGCAGTTAAAATTGGATGCATTCAGACCACCTGGTCTGAATGAAAACTGCAATATATCAACTGTATTAAAATTAAAGAGCTACTTTAGGTGACTTATTTATTTTTGTGGGTTAATGAATTCAAATGGTTCATTGAAGTTTTTGCATTTTTTAATACAGAGGATATTTTTTTAAAAAATACTGCAGTTTTATTAGTATTATTTAAATATTTATGTAAATATGTTTATGTATATATATATTAGGTATATATACTTTTAAATTAAGACTTGTAATATATACACATATTTTTCCAGTGAGTTCTTTTGATATATTTTCTTATTATTTTGTTTATTGGGCAATGTGACGATTTGTTGGTTTGTATATTAAACCTGTATAATGAGCTTTGCAGGAAATGTATTTATTTGTTCACTTCCTGTTTTTTATTATTTAAATGGGCGTTTTTTAGCTGTCCTAATTGTTTTTTCTGATGAAGCTGTGACAGGAGTCACGGCGAAAACGCTTGTTTTATGTGATATTAAATTTATGCGTTAAGGAGAAGTTTCGTTCTTGGCTTATTTTTTGTTTATAAGTCTGCTTTCCGGATACAAGGTTGCCTGTTTTCTAAATTTTAACAGTTTGTTTCTTTGGTTACTATATTGAAAAAAAAAAAGATAAAAAAGAATATATTGAAAAAAATATATTGAAAAAAATATTGAAAAAAAATATATTGAAAAAATATATATTGAAAAAAATATATATATTGAAAAATAAATATATTGAAAAAAAATATTGAAAAATAAAATATATTGAATATATATATATATATATATATATATATATATATATATATATATATATATATATATATTGAAAAATAAATAATATATTGAAAAAAAGTATACTGAAAAACAAATATATCTTGAAAAATAAATTCAAGGTATACAAAAGAACATCAATTACAAAAGACACTGAACCAACAAATACGAACACATACAAAGGAAAGGTATGTAACAGCTATGTATTTACTGGCATGTAGTAGATGTTTATGAAGAGTACTCTACATAGTTTGTATCATCCATATGTGGCAGCAGTACATATCAATGCACAGATGCCCTGCATAACTACTGGCATGGAGAAATGAGTGTGTAGCTGTGTGCAGTGGGATGTGACTGTGACATATGTAGTTCAACATTAAATGTCAAACATCTGATCCATGTTATATGTGTTCTGTACAGTAGTGCGTACAATGTCTGTTTGGGGGAGTAGCCCATACCGTTATATAAGCATGGATGTGACAGAGTAACAAATGCATGATAGCCATATTAACGTGTAGCTTAGCATTGGCAACAGCTGTACCAAGCTAGTATGCTAACCTAGCATTTGCAGCTATATATACACACTCTAATAATACTGTGTGCTCACATGTGACACCTGTTCATGTTGCAGCAAGGGCCAACAGGTCAGCCGTGAGGTACATGAACTTTCAACAGTGTGTACCTCACGGCTGACCTGTTGGCCCTTGCTGCAACATACATACTGTAACTGTTTGTGAAGGGTGGACATATATATGTTGTTGAAAGTTATTATGTGCATATTTCTATGTAGGTTGCAGTGTGTGGCAAATAAGACAGCATACAGTGCTGGTATATGACATGTGGTAGTTAAACGTTGTGGGTATGATTCATCAGGTCTGCAGTGTTGCGGACAGTGAGGCCTGCTAAAGCTACATGGGCTGAGAACACCTTCAATGCATTCCGCACAACACTGTGCAATATTATGACATAACTGTATATCTCACAGCCTTCGCATAATTGATATCCCCACCATGAAAGGTGGACTTTATATGTGCCTATATATATATATATATATATATATATATATATATATATATATATATATATATATATATATATATATATACCAATGGATGTTTATATGTATGTGTATATAGGGTCATATTTACTGCAACAGATGCCTGGTGACAAAGCCATGGACTCAAGCTCAGTGTTGACACTGCATTGGCATCCCTTCTTGCAAATACTCTGTACCCATTAACTACCACATAGGTGGTAGTGTTCTTAACACCAAATGTGTGATAAGAGACCATGGGACACAGGTGGACAGTAGTCTCCCCTCTGATGATCACAATGCCACACTAGTCATGTCATCTGTCTATGTGGCACACGTCATCACAAAAGGTGTGTCATCCAGGGAAATATAGATCAGTGTTCCCCTCTACTCATCCCACATAAAGCCCGTTATAGAGTCCAATGCCCCATGTGGTAAGTACCTCACAAGACATCTACAGCAACTGGAAATTACACAGACATACCTCACAAAGTGTGATACTGGCCTCAAACAGATGCCCTATGCAGACCATCTCACAAACCCACAACTAGACTGTGTCACATACCGCCTACCTAGAGGTGACCTCTGCCTAACATACTAAGCTATGTCAAACCCAGAGCTGTTGGACATGCTCCACATAAACAGATCACAATCCCTACGAGCTACACACTCTAGGGACCTAAACCTTTTGACCACAATAAACAGCACATGCTGGAGGGATAGATTCCTATCTCAGAGACATCCCATACTCTGGAACAAGCCACCTATCCATAGCAAACAAAGCTCCTAGTTAGCAGTCATCATAAATAATCCTGAAGATTGTATGGGAAATAGTGAGTACACCCAGGCAATCACCTCTGTGGCTCTGCTTGACAGGGCTACGTGAAATGTAATTACTTGTGTGTCATAGGCCAGGGTAACATATGGCTAGACTTCTATAGGCCCTAGGGCCAATAGCCTATTACCTACCTATGAAGCGATACACACCCACATATACTTGTTGTAATAATTGCTAAGTGAGGTTGACTGAGTGTGATGGTGAATGTGTTGGTGAATGTGTCAGAGTTCTGTATATGTGTGATAGCTTAGTGGGAAACTGTTCCTGTCATGATAGTATGTGTCCCAGCTGTGATCCCAGCAAAAGATGTGTATGCAATTGATAGGCAGAAAAAGCAGTATGCCATACAGTCTGACATAGTCCCTTGTTGTCGACTGGGGTGTCCCATTGTAGGCTAAAGCAGTACATGTATGCTTATTCAGTGTTACTGCTGGTGAATCCAACTCCTGTATGAACTGTAGTACTACCTGAAGCTGTATGCCTAAACAGCACAGTATGGTGTATGTCCACATTTCTTGGAACCACTGTTTTGTGTGTTCCCTGTAGACCTCACAGATTACATACCTCAGGCATAAGGTCTTGTAACTACTGACACACAGTACTGTAAGGTACACAGGTAAAGGTCACCTGGGTTGCCATACCTTTGTGTCTGGTATGTATGTCTGATGTGTGTGTGGGTATGCCTGTACCATGGCCTCGGTCATATGTGTGTTACAGGATATAAGTGCATATCTAGCAACATGTATAGTCTAGTACAGCAGTATGCCACCTATATTAACGAATGTGCACATATGTTAGGCAGGGGTCTGCCATCAACGACTAGTGTGGTATACTGGTAATACTGTAACTGGACTTTACAATCATTGCAATGGATTACATATTTTTGATGCATTAGCTTGATATATACCTCCTGTGGCTAGGTGGTGCACAGTGTCGCATACAGTGTGCCATGTACTGTTGTATAGTCTTACATACTGGTTTAACTTTGTTGCTGTGCAAAACATGGTCTGATATATAGAGTGTGCCAGGCACTGTCAGGCAGTTGTGGGGTGAGAACTGATATGTGGTATTGAAAGTGTGTATCTTCTGACAGCCAATAGGTTGCTATATATGGCAGTTAATTGATATCTGTACTTTAGAATGTTACATGTGCCACATGACTTGCTCACACATATTGTTTCATTGTCTTCCAGGTTCATGTCCCACCATCATATCCCGCCTGTAGCACGGCAGAGGAGGAAGAGATCACGGTGAGCTTGGTGCAGCACTATGCCCTGCTGTTCTCCAAAACCAGCTAGGACCAGCATGAGCGGACTGCGCTGTGGCAAGATCTTGTCCGTAGGGTAAATGACATAGGCATGCATAACCAGACATATGAGTAGGTACGCCATCACTGCAGTGATTTAATTAGACATGTCCAGCAGCATGCGTCTGATATCTGCAGATAACAGCTTGCCACAGGTGGGGGGGTAGCCATCCACCCCCCCTCACCAGAGTAGAGGAGCTGCTCCTGAGCCAGGTGGCTCCTGGCCAACAATAACAAGTAACATGTATCATCATGGAGGCCAGAGCCACCCAGCAAGGTGACACGGAGGGTGCAGGTAACATGGCATAGCTGTAGACTACTGTTACCTCTATTGGTAGAGCATGCTTATGTGAGGTGTGTATTGTGTAGTTAGATGATGTGGTGCCTAGTGTTGTGCAATAATAATAATTAGGAATATAATCTGCAGGCCTGTGACTGTCAACCGTTGGTACTACTATAAGATTGCAAAGACATAGTAGCAATGCCACAGTTGTTGCCACTGACAAAGTGTCTCATATCCTTGTAGGTCCCTCTGGTGTGACAGCAAGGCAGCACAGCCATGCTGGTGAGTGTGTTCTACACTTAATATTGCTAATTAAATGTGCATGTCATAGGTGAGGTGAGGCCATGTACATGTAACACACCTACGCATAATGCATGCTGTGCATGTTTGCTGTGAAACTATACACATCCCAGTAATGTGGGTAGCTGCCTAAAACACATACAATACACAGAGCATCCCACACAGTTGTGGCAACACTGTAGTTGACATTGGACAGGCAGAGTTGATACACATGCACACAACATACACAACTTTGTCATACGCAGTACACGTTAACATGCTACACATGGCGTATTCAGACACCCGCTGTAAGGTCACACTACAGTATCCCAAATGTCATCCACACAGCACACATAATATACCTGAGGGGTAGATCCCTCACATGTGGCCGTGCGGCAGTCTTCAGCACATAACACATTCATGTTAGGCAATGCCCCCTATTGGGCACCTTACAAACCCATGTAACAACTGGCTGTGAAATGGTGAATGTAGCCATGGTACTGCAGTTCCAGTACAGCATGGTATGTGCCGGACTGGCACACATTAGTGGCCTTGAGTGACCACATGATGCTGCATGATGATGGCTCATGGTAGTACACCCCATCCAGTTACAGTGACCACAGTACTACACATAGCATTAACTGCTATGCACCTCAATGTTGTGTGTGTGCAAACATATGCACCTATACACAATATGCATATCAATCACCATTTGTACAAAGTGACACATATATGTCTTGTAATGCTATTGAGTGTATAGGTCACATGACACACATTGTGTATGTGTGATGTTTAATGTTGCAGTTCTGTTGTAGCATGCCTTGTCATGTCTGGCACTGGCATGTCCACAATATGTCCTACACTCACCATAACCACTGTACAATGGCTATGTTGAGCAATGGTATTCCATCAGGTATACATGCACCACTCATCCTGTGTGTATACATAGCATGCATGTGCTAAACCTGTGTCCACAATTATCTGCTAAAGACACAGATGCTCTAATCAGAAATGGATATCTATGTGACACTCAGATACACATCCAGCCATGGTATGTATATCTGTGAGTGATGGTGCACAGGACATTGCAGAGCTTTTAATACTTGCACAGCAATGTTGTGTCCATGTACACAGTGCGTTCCAGGGTGAGGCCAATCACTGAACAACAACACACATGCATCAAAGCCATGTATACTGTTATTAGCAAGGGCTGTCTACACCCACACTGCATGCTGTTGAGAAACACACTTCCTGCATGCTGACACGTGTGATATAACTGTTTACCTTGTGATACTGTACCCCACCATCACCGAGGTCTGGATTGCTGTGTGTGTGTGTGTGTGTGTGTGTGTGTGTGTGTGTGTGTGTGTGTGTGTGTGTCTCTCTGTTTTAGTGAGGAGTGCATTTGTGTGCATGTGTGCATGTGTTCATGTGTTCATGTGTGCATGTGTGCATGTGTGCATGTGTTCATGTGTTCACGTGTTCACATGTTCATGTGTGCATGTGTTCATGTATGCATGTGTGCATGTGTGCATGTGTGCCGACATCATGTACAGGTCGTAAAGTGTGTTTCCTGTCTTCCTCTCACAGGTGCTGTGCTGACTTTGGGCTGGTTCACTGCAGCAGGGAAACTGATGTCACTGAGCAAAATAGTTATACTGATGATAGGTGTGTTGAGGCACAGGCATGTTTGCCAGGGTCTGTCGTTGGTCCACCAGTCGACAGTACACAAGTGTCCACCCCATCCATGCATACAGTCATTCTGCCAATACATCCATCACCAATGCCCTTAGCTGAGGGACAGCATACAGTCGGCATTGGCCAGGACAGTGTGATATCCATGGCACATGCATCCCGACACAGCAGCCATACCCAGATGTCTGGAAGGGTACCACATAGGCAGATGTCCAGGGGTTCTCGTCAGAGCACTGCTGCTCATCATGCCACTGGCAGATGTGCAACAGGTCTTACAACCTCACGCATGTTCCAGGCTGTCATGGAGGCACAGGCATGTATGGAACAGTACACCAGACAGGGACTAAGGGCACAGAGGGCACATAACACCGCCATCATTGACAGTATCCATGACCTAGCAGGTGCCATCCATAATTACACACACACACACACACACACACACACACACACACACACACACACACACACACACACACACACACACATACACATACATGTCGATTGGATGGCTCACTGTAGGCCTCTGGCAAACCAACAACACACCGTGTGCATATGATGAAGCCTGTGCCACCTCCTGTCATCTGTAACATCGATGCAGGAACAGGCTACCATGGTGCTGATGTACATGGTGACTTTATAGCAGTATAGCAATGTTAGCATGTTGTCAGCAGTAGAGTGTAATGATATGCTTGAAGGTGTAGCTGAGCAGGCATGATGCATTATTGCTATGTTTGTCAATGTAGTATTGTTTACACCAGGGTTACTTCCAATAGTGTATTGTCCGCCCACGTGCCACTTGGCTGATGTGTGTAGTATTGGCAGCATGTGTTAGAGAGTGGACAGTATGTGTGGGATGTGTGTAGCACAGATTTGCAGGTGTACATTTGTGAACATGGTGGAGGTGCACTGCCTGTATGTACGTCCATAGTGGACACATGGGCAGAGTAACATGCCCTGTATTACACAGTGTTAACACTCCATAGTTTCTATTGGTGGCCATATGCATTGTACTACACACATTTTGGAACCTGACTACACATGTGTGTATGACATGGTTTGACACTGTGCTGTGGGTGATACTGTTACTATCTGTCATTGTTTTGCATTCTGGTAGTATACATAACTTCAACAGCCTGACCATAACCAATCTTTAGATGATGTCTTGACAACTGACACACAGATGTAGGACACACAGCAACATTTGGATCCTTCAGGTACTATACTATGCCAGTAACCAGTGGTATTCACCTGCACCCATTACTGAGACCACTCCTGTTTGGCATATAGCTCTCTTAGGTACAAGCAATCACAGTAGGGATATGTCCGTCCACACCTGGTAATGCATACTGTGGCCTATAATGCATTCTCCAGATGACACACACATCCTCCACAAGGGTATCATACAGACAGATACCTGTTGTCAAACCCATGCTGTAAAGCTATAAGCCAAACTAAGCATAGTCATCCACCTTTATGGAACATATTATCCCCACAGTACCACATAGGTAGCAGCCACCAATATGATGAACAGGTACCAATGTGTACATGCAACCAAGTCTTACATCTTCTCTCCTTTGATAATCACATTTCCAAAGATATTTTGAAATCCCTCGGTGGATCACATAAGCATTAAGGGGTCTGCAGGCATATCCACAAAGGTTATTGTACACCTATAATGAATAGTCACCATTGACAGACTTTGCTGCATTTGAACAGGTCTGACATATACCTCGGCCATAAACCCTCACTCACATATTTCAATAGAAACTGTAATGAGTGTGTGTGACACGGATGACCTAGGCCAGGGATCACTGCAGTGGCTGGCCTTGTCACAAGCATACAGATGTGACCTAATGTCTGGGAAGCAGCAGCACAGTCTGGCAAAGATGACAGCTCTGCTCTTGGAGAAAGCAGGGTTCCCTCACATGCAATAATTGAGGTAACATGCACGTATATGTATTTGCCACACAGCTAGCTCACATGTGCAATTTATACTGATATGTCATACAGTAGTAAAAGCAAAACCCACAATACATTGTCCAACACATACAGCACACACATTTCCCAAGTGCAGGATTCAAGCCCCTACCTAATTACTTCATGATACTAGACGAGTACACATTAACACGATGCGCTATACACATTACTAGGAGGTCAATTTTCCACAGGTATATTTGTAGGATGCTGACATCATCAGACTTGACAAAGATAAGTATACCACTTGTAAGGTGTTCTACTACTCTACAAAAAGGTTGCTCCTCTCCAAGGTAATTGCACATACACAAAGTTGTCAAGTGCAAGATTCAAACCCCTACCTAACAACTTCATGATACTAGAGGAGTACACAGTAACACAACACGCTATGCACATTACTGGACGATATTTTTTCCACAGATATATTTGTAGGATGGTGACATCATCAGACTTGACAAAGATAAGTATACCACTTGTAAGATGTTCTACTACTCTACAAAAAGGTTGCTCCTCTACAAGGTAATTACACACAAACACAGCTGTCAAGTGCAGGATTCAAACCCCTACCTAACTACTTCATGATACTAGAGGAGTTTGCATTAACACGATGCACAATACACATTAATGGAAGTTCTTTTTTCCACAGGTATATTTGTAGGATGGTGACATCATCAGACCTGACAAAGATTAGTTTACCACTTTTAAGGTGTTTTACTACTCTCCAAAAAGGTTGCTCATTCCCAAAGAGACCACACACAAACACTTGTCAAGTGCAGGATTCAAACCCTTATCTAGCTACTTCATGATATTAGAAGCATATGCATTAACACGACATGCTATACACATTACTGGGTGCTCTCTTTTCCACAGGTATATTTGTAGGATGGTGACATCATCAGACTTGACAAAGATTAGTTTACCACATTTAAGGTGTTTTACTACTCTCCAAAATGGTTGCTCCTTCCCATGGAGACCCCACACAAACACACTTGTCAAGTGTAGGATTCAAACCCCTACCTAACTACTTTATGATACCAAAGGAGCACGCATTTACAGGACGCACTATGCACATTATTGTGAGCTGTTCTTTCCACAGGTATATTTGTAGGATGGTGACATCATCAGATTATACAAAGTGGGTTACATTAGGTGCCATTAGGTGGGCTGCATTGAAGGAATGTCTAAACACTTTGGCCATGTGATCATCAAAGGGGAGTTTACTATCTACCTGTGTCCCCAGGGCCATAATGACTTTCTCCGTACATATTGGATTACCACCTATGTGGTAATTTGTGTGCATTTTGTTTTACCCAAAGGGGATGACTATGCATTCTTTGGCATTCAGCTTGAGGGCATTGTTTTGACACCAGGTATCTGTCTCTGTAAGACACTTCTGGAGGATGTCTGTGTCAGCCATACAGTCGATTATGGACCACAGTTTCCAGTCATCTGCAAACCTGTTCAGCCACACACCTCCCGTGCTTGCCTGTACCACTGAGCAGTATCTACTGAACAGGTGGGGTCCCAGGACCAAGACTTGTGGGATGCCATTTGTGACTGGCTTAGAGTTGGACATGGCACCCGCAACTCTGAACATGTGTGTTTGATCTGTGAGCCACTTGGCCACCCATCCTGTGGCATAGCTGTTAATGTTCAAGCTGGTATCTTGTCCATGATGACAGAGTGGGGAATGGTGTAGAAAGTCCTTAGTGAGGTCCAGTTGGGCTGTGTGGACTACTTTCACCTCCATCTATGTCCTTGGTAACTGTTTGAAATAAGTCAACTAGGTTTAGGAGCCAGGATCTGCCTTTAACAAGGTGAAGTTGTGTAGAGTCCAGTGTCTGGAGATCTCCAATGTCTCAGTTTATGGGTTCCATGACAATTTGCTCAATAGCTCTGTAGACCAGGCTGAGTAGACATATTGGGCAATGGTTTCCAGGTTCTGTTGTGGCACCCCCTTTGTGGAGCTGGATGACTGTTAGTGCATGCCATTCTTTGGGTACAGAGCCTGTGGTACGCTTGAGTCTGGACAGTGAATGTAGGTGAGGGTGTTGTTCCTTTTGGGCCTAGTGTAAGACGCAGCCTGGGACACCATCCAGTCCCATTGATGCTGTGTTCTTAGCTTTGATGAGGGCTGTCTTTACCTGCATGTCCATGACATCTGGGGCTGTGCATCCTTCTGTGATGGACACAGGCCCTTTTGGGGGTGATGGGGGGGAGATTACACTGAACTTGTCCCCCTGGATGTGGGCAATGAAAGTTGGTTCGGTGTATTTCTTTCCATTTTTCAGTAGCTGACAGCATATTTGGAAGTTGACACCTACATGTCTGGTATAGCTACCGAAGGCTTTGTGGTTGTTATTCTTACATTCCTTGGCTATTTGTCTTTAGAAACTGTCCTTGGATTATTTTATGAGCGATCATTGTTTCTTCCTAATAATGATCAGTGATGCCTTTCCTTTAGTGAAGTTGGATCTATCATGTGTTCGTTTCCTCCTTCTGTTGTCTAGCTTATTTATGGCCAACAATCACCTGACTGTTGTCCTATTTTTGGAGGAGTGCATCTTGGTTTTATTTGTGATGTCTTTTTCCATGCATCCCTGTAGATGCTCATAGGATGCACTTGTAAATGATTCTGCAGATTGTATACCATTATCCTATAGCAAGAAGTCTTTGGAACGTTCCACTTTGGTCTTGGGAAGTGTGCAGTTTTCTTTTGCAAATGTCTTCACAGTGGTTTCATTCACTGGGTGGGGGGGGGGTGGGATGTGGATGTCCAGTGTGATTACTTAATGATCTGATATTACCAGCGAGGGGTGTATCTCTGTTGTGGAACACTGGTACCCCATGTTGGTGATGATCATGTCCAGTATGTTGTCACCTCTAGTGGGCATGGTGACCAGCTGTTCCAGGGTGTTAGAGTTTTTAAACTCTAGGAAACATTGGGCAAAGGATGTTGTACATGAGTAATTCTCCTACTCAGTGTTTGGGTAGTTGTAATCTCCTCATATAATGGTGTTTGATAGGACCTTTATATTTTCCACTGTTCTCCAGAATACTGAGTGAGGTTCCTGAGACAAGGTACATGATCTATAGCAGGCTACAGTCTGATGAGCAGCTTTGCCCAATGTTAGTTGCACTTGCATGGTCTCCAAGGCCTCATGCTGTGCCACTAACCTGAAGGTGTGGGTATCCATAAGTTAAATGTGTACACCCCTTCCGTTTGTATTTCACTCATGGTTTTGAGTCCAAAGGTCAGAGGGATTGTGAGTGTTTTATGTGGAGCATGTCCAACAGCTCTGTGTTTGACATAGCTTTGTATGTTAGGCAGTGAACACCTCTGAGTAGGCGATATGCAAGGGAGTATGGATGGAGCATTTTGAGATGGTCTGTGTATGGCATGTATTTCAGGCCACTAATGCTCTTTGTGAGGTATTGCCGCTGGCTTTCCAGTTGTTGTAGTTGTATTGTGAGGTACATAGCAAAAGTGGCATTGTACTCTATTATAGTTCTAGTGAGTGATGAGTAGAGGGGAACAATGTCCTCTTCTATTCTGCATGAGACACATTTTGTGATGAGGTGTGCCACATAGGAGGGTTTCCAGACTACTGTGGGAATGGGATTATCACAGTTGTGTCCACTGTCCACCTGTGACCCAAGGTCTCTTGTCACACTTTCAGTGTGAAATATACTACCACCCATGTTGTAGTTCTTGGCTACAGAGTTTTTAACAAATGGGATGACAATGCACCTTTTGGCATTGAGCTAGAGCCCATGACTTTGACAACAGCCATCTGTCTCAGTGAGGCCCTTTTGTAGGATGTCCACATCTTTAGTGTTTACAATTATGGCTCCTAGTTTGCAGTCCACTGGAAACTTCAGTAGCCACAGACCTTCCATGTTAATGTTTACTTCAGGGAAGTAGATACTACACAGCCTAGGAAGTTATCTGGTCCCATGGCTACTGTGATACTGGCTTTGGAGAGTGTTTTTTACCTGTGCAGCCATGATGACAGCAACTTTGCAATTTTCCATTATAGAGATGTGCTCGTTCATGGGTGAGAGGGGGGTAAAGTTAACACTGATCCTATCTGCCAGGATGTTGGCAATATCAGTTGGCTATGTACATTTAGTGCCATTGAGCTGTAACTCAGAACAGATCTGAGTGTAACCATGACATGGACCTGTCTGTTGGGCAGAGATCTCCTGAGTAGACAGTGTGCAACAGAGTACAGATTGGGTTACATTCAGTCTTGTTGCATGGGGCAACTATTTGAGGCCAGTAATCCTCTTGTTAAGGTACTTAATTGGTCTTTCTAGCTGCTGAACATGCCTAGTCAGATTCATCAAAAGTGTGTTGTGGTACTCTCTGACAGGTCTGATGACTGCTGAGTAGTGGGAACCTCCTTTGACCTACATGCACTGACCTTGGCAGTTTGTGTGAACACATAGCATGATTTTCTGATGACTTTGTGAATGTGTTTCTGGAAGTAGAGATGACTATCCACATTTGTCCATAGATCCCTTATTATCACATCCGTATTTAGCCCAAGTGTGTGAGCATGCCCAGTATGACCTTTCAGTATATTGCTGCCTTACATTTGCTTTGTTTCTTTAAGTGTGTGAGCATGCCCAGTATGACCTTTCAGTGTGATGCTGAATGAAATCCACTACATTTGTTGGAGTGTGTGAGCATGCCCAGTATAGACATTTATACTATATGTGTATGGAAAATCAAGTTCTGTTTTTACAGCAGGGCTCACCTTTGTGTCATAGATTAACAGGGATCATGCTGTGCCTGCAGGGCTTCCATGAGACACTTTGCATAGACTTATCAACATTTCTACATACAGGGGGGACAGCTATTCTTTGTACATTTCCACCTGGGGGCACACCTGATTGTTACTGTGGGTGTACATAGGATGAGGGTTTCACCTGACACTTATACACATTTGCTATGCCTGCACTGTTATGTACGGGACACCATTTCAGTCTGTACTGTTGCCTATCATACTGGCTTGAGGCATACTACTGTACTACAGATCTTAGCGTCCGATGTCACATATATTAGATTGCGACTTCATAGCCTACACAAACCACATCACACCTCCTGGCCTGATGTCCTCTGTCTGCATAGGCGTGTGGGGAGGTTACCCATTTGCCTCTTTAGAGGCATGGTACAGCATTTCTTTGTGTTTGCATTAGTGTACAATTGTTCTGCTGTGTCTGTGCCACTGAAATGCTATCATGGCTTAGTGGTTCAGTACTGTGACTATAGTGTACAGTATCCTGAGTTCGAGCCCTGTCACTGCCTTTTATTTTCATGCTGGGCAAGCCAGACTGCTTAAGGAACAGTAAAGCAAATATGAGCATGTTTAACTGACTTTGCTCAACTTTGCCCGACCTTGCCCAACATTGCTCAATGTTGCCCGACGTTGCGCTAGTTAGCATGAGCAATTTTGTTTACATATACTAAATATTGGTAAAAGCTGCTTAGCACTGGTTTATATTGCTTAAAACATGGCAATCATGCCTCAGGTGGTGCTGCAGGGCTGCCTATGTCGGAAGCACATACTACAGTCCCTATACATGTTTGGAAACAAGTAGTGTCAAGTTAGGCATCCCTTTTATTTTATGTGCGAGTCAGAGAGAGGTATCATTTCCAGGGTTCCTATTGAGCCAGTGTATGTGCTATGCGTTGCCTCTTTGCCAAAGCCAAGGCATACTGGGCATGCTTCCTTCTGCCTACAGGGGCAGGCTCAGGTTGTTCCTCCTCCGAGTCACGCTGTGCCTGTGCAGGCCTTGGCAATGGTGGGAGGCTGTTTGGCCCTGCCCAATGCTGTTTGCTCCAGCTGTTTTTGCAGTAACATATTGTGTAGCATGGCACATACCATGACAATTTGGGTACATGTAGTTGGTGAGTACTGCAAGGCTTCACCAGATGTGTCCAGGCACTAGAACCATGACTTGAGCATACCAAACACACGCTCTATTACATTTCGTGTTTGTGCGTGTGCCTCATTATGGAGTTCTTGTTCAGGTGTGTGTGTATTTCTGATGGGTGTCATCAGCCACGGCTCCAGTGCATATCCAGCATACACCACTAGGTGACTGTCAGGGATGTCCCCATTGGCAAATGTCTGGTACAGCTGCGACAGATGCCAGATATGGGAATCATAGTAGCTTCCAGGGCAGCCAGCACACACATTTAGTATTATGCCCTGGGCATCGCACATGACCTGGCAGTTGATGGAGTGGAAGCCCTTGCAGTTGATGTAGGCCCTACCCCGCTCACCAGCTGGTGCTTTGATGTGTATGTGCGTGCAGTCAATTGCACCCACTACCTCAGGGTATTCCGCTATTTGATGGAAGAGACGCATATTGCTGGCCAATACCTCATGGGAATTGGGGAAATATACATGATCACCGGCATGTGCTGACATGGCATTCAGGAACTGGTGCAGTACCCTGGATGCTGATGCCTGTGAAATCCCCATCATATCACCAGTTGGTCTCTGGAAGGTACCTGTTGCTAGTATTCTTAGGCCAACACATACCTTGATTTCCACTGGGATGGGTTCCCCTCTGTTGGTTGTGTGTGTGAGGCATGGCCTGCACAGCTCAACAATTTGCTGCAGGAGCTCTCTGTCCACTCTATAGCACTCCACTATCTCCAGCTCATGTAGCCCCTGGTAGGTTATCCTGGGTCTGTACATTCTTCTCCATCTCCTCACTGTGGGTTGCTCAGCAGCATTCGCAATAGCACCTCCCTCAGCATCTTGCACATGTCACCTTATAATAGCAATGGCAGCCCCTAACATTATTTTGTCTCAGTTAAGCTTTTTAAGTTTTCACTTCTCTTTGTAGACTGCAGTGTTGCAGTGTTTCTGAGAAAAACATGGAGGAATGTTGTTTGCAGAGTTTTGTTTTGAGTGCTGGGCTGGGCTAGTGTACTGCCTGTGTAATTGCCTGATTCTGATTGATTTCACCTGGCAGCTCTGCTAGTTCTCCTTGGTTAACTTCCTACTACTTCTTTTCCTTCCTTTTCCCCTTTCTTTTTCCACAGGGGGCAGTGCCGCGCAAACAAGCGCAAACACGCGCACATGAGCGCACACGCACGCACACAGGCTTACACAAGCTTACACAGGCTTAGGCGTGTGCACATTCATGCATACAGGCTTAGACAGCCTTACACAGGCTTACACGGGCGCACACATGTGCACACAGGCTTAGACGGGTTTACAGGCACGCACACGCATGCATACAGTGGAAGCATTTTTGCAAGAAACTTTAGTGATAGCCACGGTGTACACCTTCGGTTTCTGGGTTTCAGTTTAGACAATTGTAGACACACCTCTTCGAGTCCTGAGTAACTCATAGCAAACACATGCCAATCTGCTCTAATAAGCTTACAGTCTTTTGGATACATACCCCCTCATGATGTCACCTATCTTCCACTCTGTTACTCCCCTAATCCTACTCTTACATTCTGGGGATATGGTTCACATGGCAGGGAAAATTGGGATTCACTATCCTTATACTCATTTGCATAGGATTGCCTACTAATGCTTGGTTACATCTTTCAGACTGAGCTTCCCCCCTTAGCAACCACTACTCAGTAGCCATGTTGTCTTCAGCCTGCCATTCACCTGCATGGCAGCTGAATATTTTTAATAAAATGCCTATTTTTGGATTTTATTTATTTATTTTTTTGATTTTTAGAGTGCTGCACGTTTGCACAGCGCTGCGCTATGCTTAAACATCAGAGATCGATGAAAAAAAAGTATTTTTTATTATTTTGCAACAGATAAAAATGCCAATGGTCATATATTTGGCCATTGACATGCTTCCTCAACTGGATGCATCCTTTATTTGGAGCTGTCATAGCTCCGTTTTGCTATTTGCCAAACGGTACTCAGTTGCCCACCAAGTACATTTCTGCAAATAACACTACTCTTACTCGGACAGGTTAGTGTTTCCTGGATCGCAAATTTACCTCATTTGCATAGCTTTCAGCAGCAAATGAGGTAATTTGCATAACCTAACACTGTCCGTGCGACAGTCATTTTAGGAGCTCTCATGCACGCCCCTGCCAGCTGTTCCTGGATCGTTTGGCAGACATGTTGGCTGGCTGGAGTCTTACTCTACTCTTAGACTCTGTACAAGCCTTCGTGAATCCAGCCCACCATGTCCTTAAGGCCTGGTAATTTATCAAAAATGGCTCTAAGTTGTCATTTGAGCTCCATCAGTTCTAGAAAATCTTCCTTTGGACCCCCCCAACCACCAAGATAACCTAGTCGACAATATAACATTTAAACCTGTGGTCACCATTATTATTTAGGTGTGTATACAATGCATTACTTTCATGTTTCCTCTTTATATCATATAAATGGCTATAAACTCTAGCTTTAAAAGGCTGTGTCATTTTGCCTATATAGAAACTAGTACATAGCTGACAATGAATCACGTATACAACCCCCGGACAAAAACAATAAAATCTTCTTCTAAGTTTAATCATCCTGTAATCAAATATGCTAAATTCAGACTCCGCAAGGATAAGTGTACATTCTTTGCATTGTCTACACTTCTTTAAGAATCCTACATTCTGATCCTGGTTTACCTTTTCTAAAAGTGACTTAAAACAGACATCCTTCTTGTGAAGAACTATAGGTAAACTGCCCACCATTTCTAATTTTCCTTGTTAATAGAGAAAATACTCCAATTTTCAAAATATAATATATTTACTATCTCTAAAATCTGCATTATAGGTTAATGTCATGGCTTTGCAATAATTATTCTCGTCATTATTAAGGGTCTTAATGACTAAACTTTGGGCACTTGACCCAAAGAGAGGTTAGAAATTACCATTTTCTCTCTTGATTTTAACCTCATCATAAACCACATTTAACAAACTCACTAGGTAACCATGAACCTCAAACATTTCTTTCAATTTGTCAGTATATTGAACAAATCTGTCATCTTGGGGCAAAATTCCAAAAGTCTCACAAACTGCCTTTTCACTAATGACTTCTGATGGAATGGATGCCAACTACTATAATGTACTAAGGAACTGCGTATGTTGGCTTCCAATATAAAAAGAAAAGATTCAAAATAAGACTTATTTCTGCTCTTAACATCAGTAATATCCAAATAATTAATCTTCTCACTTGAGAAGTTCACAGTAAATTCTAGGAAACTCATAGTAGAATGCAAAAATTCAAAAAAGTCATTAAGTGTATCAAGGGTATCTATCCAAAAAAATATTGTATCATCTAAAAACCTCACATAGAATGACCAACAATTTCTATAATGTGAAGGGAAGACACATTTATCTTCTCAGAAGGCTACAATAAGGTTAGCAAACATAAAGGAACCTGAAGTACCCATAGCAACACCAGAACATTGTTTGAATACTTGACCCTCAGATGTAATAAAAGTATTATCTAAAACCATCTCTATCAACATAATTAAGGTTTTAAACTTATTGTGATCCATTTCAGATTTTTTACACAAGAAGTCATAAAACCAATCTACACCAGTTGAATGAGAAATCACAGAAAACAAATATTTTACATCTATCATAACCAGGGTCAGCCCATCTTTATATAGATCATTGGTGGTCCTCATTAAAAAATCCCAAGAATCTTTATATAGTTATCCAATGCCTTTTACAACCTCTTTTAAATAACAATCAATATAGCATGCCATAAAAAAGTTTTGGAGCACTTGGCATCCACAATGGGATGCATAGGGGGTCTAAGATATTTTTGTGGATCTTAGGGTTACAAAAAAAATCATACTGGTCCTAGGCTCGGCAACCGAGAGATATGCATATTCACCCCTCAACAAAGAGCCATTTAGAACCAATTCCACTAAACATGCATCAATTTTACTATATGCTAATTTTTTCTCATTAACAGACATTTAATCATATGTATTGCCATATAATAAGGTAAACATTTTGATAACATAATCATTTGTATTCATTACCACTAATCCCCTTCCCCTAGTCTGGCTTAATTAGTCTAATTTGACAGTTGTCTGTAACACATTTTAATAATTCCCACTTGTCATCACTTAGATTTTGCAGATAAGATCTCTTTTTACATAAAAGCCTTCTGATGTCATGTTCACAAATTTTCTCAAAAATAGAGATAACGGAATGCATAGGGGGCTTGAAATTGTGTGGTCTTTTAAACACATTATGACAAGAAGCATCAGCACTGTGTGTTTTGTTAAAATAAAAACTTAAATTTAATGTTTGTTTAAATAGTCTGAAATCCACAAGGACAACTTCTATTCTAGCTCTTCTAACAGGTACAAAAGTCAAACCTTTCTCAAAAAGGTCTGCCCAAGAACTACTCACATCCACATCACTATAATTAAATACCTTAAAATCTTTCCTAGTATTGTATATAATCAAACATTGTTCATTTATCTGTATGGCCTGGGACTGCTCCTCCTCCTCCCCCTCTGCTGTGTTGAATTTTGTCAATAAAAATTCCTCTGCTTTGGATGTAATTGATAGGTAAAAATAGCTTACTGTTTTTTCAACCATTCCAATCTCCTGATAAGAGGAAGAGGTGAAGGGGAGAAATTCCTCCAAAGGGGCTTCATTATGGAAGGTATCAGACTGTTCACCATAATTACATGTATCACCCCCTTCTGCCAATGCCCCAACATCTAAGCACACCTCTTCTTTGTCCATATGGCCACTTACTGGGTACCTGGACCCCTTATCAATATAGGAGGGTGGCAAAGGGTAAGGCCTCCTTTGTTCATAATTTAATTTATCATGAGGCAGCTGTTTATTCTTCCTAATTTAAACCCCATTGATAATATTATTAACTTTGTAAAATGTTCCTCAACACTCATTATGTTTAATATCAAACAATAAATCATTCCTTATACTATTGTCCACCTTTGCAATCAGTTCCAAAAGCACACTCATTTTCCTCAATCAACTCACAGCCATGCCGATCAAACATTTGTAAAAGCTCACCATCCAAGTCTAAATCTTTCACAAGGCCTGTGAGACATTTCCATAGATGAAGCCCTTTTGGGACATGATTTACCTGAATACATTCTTTAAGGTAACTATTCACAAGTTGCAGCTTATGGTGTTTGAGAAGATTTTTGTTAAACACACCAAGCTGCTGATCCAAAGAACCACCATAGCCAGCCAATCATTCATTATCTGTCTGAAAGTCCAGGCTGATGTTAAACCAATCTTGCAGAGTGCATCCATCTCACTGTATACCCTGACTCACACCTGGAAATAAACTCCCATTAGATGAATGTATCTCATCTACAGAGGAAATATCTGTGTTTCCATGATGAACATAACCTCTCTGTGCTGGTGTAATGGAGGAAATAAAGTTAGGCACCTCAATAAACACTAATATTTTTATTACAGAGTGATGCCTAAAGGCTCCTACATTTCATTTTTCTTTTGTTGTTCTAAGTTTTGGAATTTTGTGGCTAGTTATTTTCTAGTTTGTGATTGCCACTGTGTCATCTGAAGATGTTGGTCAAGCAGAGGGATTACTGCCAGCTAACTTGATTGCATTTACATTGTCACTCAACAGTTTAACTCTTTTACTGCAACAAATAACTCAGCAGATGTCGGGGACTGTTGGAAACAATATTATCCATAGCCAGACTCCATTGGCTACAGATATAGATATAGATATAGATACAGATACAGATACATATATATATATATATATATATATATATATATATATATATATATGGATACGGATACGGATACAGATACAGATACAGACACAGATAAAGATACAGATACAGATACAGATATGTATATGGATATGGATACAGATACAGATACAGCTACAGATATAGATATAGATATAGATACAGATACAGATATCAATATAGATACAGATATAGATATAGATATGGATATATAGATAGATTAGATAGATTAGATATATATATATATATATATATATATATATATATATATATATATATATATATATATATATATATATATATATATATATATATATATATATATATATATATATATATATATATATATATATATATATATATATATATATATATATATATTGATATAGATATAGATATAGATACAGATATAGATACAGACATAGATATAGATGATAGTGACTAGCTTAAAATAAATTAATTGAAAACTAAAATTTGTCCAGTGTTTTAAATAAAATATACACATGGACCTAGATGAAAGCTTTGCTTGTACTGAAAACAAAAGCTCCTTGCTAGATTATGGGCATATAAATTGCTTCAAACATGATGTTATTATCACATAACTGATGAGATTCTCCAAACCCTGACTGAAATCTATAAATTGTTTTGTTTGTAAGAAAATAAAATATATGATCTAGAACAATATTATGTAACTAAATATCAAGAAATTTCAAAGTGACAGGGTTATAGCTTTGTTTTCTTTCTTTTTTCTAAGAGAACAAAATTTGGTTTAAGAATAAATACCATATTTGATTGAGTCATACATTTTTCCATAAAAGCATTAGTCTTCATGTAATTATATACACTGAATATGTTGGGGAGAAGCAGCGGTGGTGGTGCTGCGGTAGTGTTGTCGCGTCATAGCAAGACGTTGTACCGTTCGATTCTCAGCTAGAGCGTCTTCTGTGTGGAGGAATACGTGAATGGGGCGTGCCTTCATTGAAGGTTGTGCGTCAGGGCTGGTAACCCGGTACGTAAAAATCCACTACCAATCATTAACGGACCGGAGTTCTGCTGTGGCGACCCCTAACCGGGAAAAGCCGAAAGACACAAACAAACATGTTGGGGAGAGGCACAATTATAATTTTTATAAGACCACATCAAAACTATCAGGACTTTGAGCTTTAGCTATTTTAAGCAGTGTAACAGCAGATTCAATTTATACATCAAAGTCAACATCATGTGTCAAAATGAAACAATCAGGAACCATATTCTGAGAAAAGCCACTTAGATAATTGTTGGTACTGGTTAAATTTATATACAAATTCATTGAGAAATATATCTCTTTATAAGTACAGTAAAATGTTTAATATATTCACCAAATGAGTGTAGAATGAGGCATTCACTTGTATCTAAGCAATACTTTTAGAGCTATGATTTAATTGCATTAAGCAAGGATAAACTGTAGAAGGGACTGAAGCCTTCTGCACATATTCCACTTGGATTTTGAATTAGAATGCTAATATCTCTGATGGATGTAATGACTTTATTTCATTCTGTCATTCACTAATTGAGGAATTGTATCTTGATCAAAGCTGGATTGAACTTCCACTATCTAATATTCTAATATATTCCTCAAGATTACAAAGATGGATTGTTTTGTGTGTTTTTTAAATGTGAGTAAACAAGACAGGTAATACTTACTTTTAAAGAAATGAGTTAGTTTGATGCAGACTGAAGAATGAATCAATCAATATTTCTGCTTGTTTCCTTATATATATTTCTTGAAAATTTATTTTCTTTAGTCTCTAGATTACCCCATGATATTATAAGGTTTACTGGTTAGTTTAAGACAGATTAAGGAATGATGGAAAAAGATGTTAGTTCTGACCCATATATAAGTTGATAGTTCATAAATAGGCAGCATACCATGATAATAATTGTTGACCAAGTACAGTGATATACTGTGAAGAAACTGAAATCATACCTCTCAGGTGTCCCTGGTTTCCAGGGACATTCATGATTTTTGCTCAGAATTGTGGTCTGTCCCTTTGAATTTGCTGACCTTTTGAAAAGCTGGGGTATTACAGTCAACAAATAATGAGTTAAACTTCTACTATCTGATTAAAGAACATGATGTTAGATGAAATTAGGTACTTCAATATATTCAAATCCTTACTTTGGCATGATAGAAGAAGCCCTGTTCATCATGTGTTGAGCACACTGTTATGTTCTAGTCCCTAACTAGAATAATTTAGTGATTGCTATAGCCTGATTGAAGTTCTGAGAATTGGAGGGAAAGATTAATTTTATCACAAGAAGGAATATATAACAGCACTAGGTTCAAGTTTACTAAATCAGTGAGCACTGACTTTCTGGTAGATTTAACTTACCTTGAGAGTTATTCTGAACGTAAATAATCTGTAATAAGAAACTTCTCTAAACTAAAGTAGGTAGTCAACATCTGTTTCTCAAAACTCCCAAAACAAAGATTTATAGGGTATACTGTTCTTTTTATAAATATCAAATTGAGAAGTACATGTGAATGTCTTGATTATGCAGATATTGGTATTTACATTAAATAAGAGGTATTGAATAAGATTGACTTTAGAAGCCACCTTAATTCCATATGGATTCCATGATGGAATGTTAATCTCTAGCATCCCCTGATGCATTTCTTATTATACTAATGCTAGCATGGATACATTCCACATGCCAGACAACTCTTTGAAATAATGGATGTTTTTTAAAGAAATATATCCTTTATCTTATGGTGTTGCCAATTATAGCAAATTAGGGATCAGGTAGCAAATAGGATATTTAGGTGGTAAAAATAACCCAGATGTAGCATATATTGGAAGCATGAACCTGAAGAGAGGTTAAGTATCAGAAGAATAAGCCTTTGAACATCCACTGATCATTGGTGCTAAGAAAATATCTCAATATTAATTAATGTAGATGACACTGTGATAAAATGTGGTTGTTCGAATCCTGAGCTAATACATAATAAGCTTTGTGAATATCTGATACTATTACTGCTTCCTACTCTAGCAAACCTCTGAAAAATGTGCCTGGCTGCTATTTTGTTTATTCAGTTTCTCTGAAAAAAATGTTATTTATTGCTAATAATTGCTGCCATTACAAGAAGTTTAAAACAGCATCACCCTAGGCTGCGGTAATCTGCTTGTGTAGTCCTATGCAAACTTATCATTACATTCTTAATTTCTCTTTATCTACCACCGTCATCCTCTACAACTTGAAGCATTTCCCGGCCTCATTCTGTCATTACCCTAATGTACAGCTCCATCATTCTCTTCAGATTTTAGGCCTATTTACCAAAAACTGGAACTGGAAGTGAAGCAAAAGAACCTCTTCCAAAATTGGTTTTAAACGTTTTAATCCACAGTAAAACACAGTAAGCCACGCAAAAAAATACACAATGAACGCCTTCTCACTCAGCGTTTTCGTCACTACTGGACTTCATCAGATGCTCTTTCAGGAACAGAAGACAAATATATAGGCTCTGCAAAGAAGGTGCTGCATAGTAAACGTAATTTCCTATAAAGACGTCAGCATGTCATCCGATTGCTTCCTTGCCCCCTTCTCAGTCCAGATCAGTGCTGGCCCCAGATACTTGAAAAGGCTTCTATTCCAAGATCCAAATTAGAATGGACTACCCAGGCAAGTACTGTTCCTCTTTACACCGAAACGACTGTTTTAACTCGAAAATATTTCCGATATTCCTGTAGATTCATTTTGATCCAAAATAACTGCCTTCCCTGAGACTGATAGGAAACCTACCAGGAATTGTCAGTTTCACTCTTCTGCCTACCTTGCTTTACCCTTCTTAATTTCTTAATTACTTAATTACATTCTTAATTTCTCTTTATCTACCACCGTCATCCTCTACAACTTGAAGCATTTCCTGGCCTCATTCTGTCATTACCCTAATGTACAGCTCCATCATTCTCTTCAGATTTCAGGCCTATTTGCAACATCTGTCATTTTGCCAATATGCTAGAAAGAACTGTCTACAATCAAATTCTGGAATACCTGAAAAGATATGGTATCCTCACAAACACCTAACATGGCTTCTGAACTAAATTCAGTATACTAACAGGCAATTATAATCTTTCTGATCAGATAGTTAATAGTATAGAGCATGGCAAACTTACAGAAGCTATCCTTCTTAACCTCATGGGTGCTTTTGAAACAGTTGACCACAGCTTTCTTCTAACTAAACCATCAGAAATCGGCTTCTCTAATGAGCTGGATCAATGGATCAAGAACTATCTGAGTAATGGAATATTCAAAAGTTCTCATTCACTTAACTAATACCGCAGTGAAAGCATACATCAAGGAGAACCTCAGGGTCTGGTATTATGTTCACATTCCTTGGGATCTTCCCTATCTGAATTGCATAATATATGCTGATGATATTGTCCTATTCAAAGCCAACATGAATGCAACTTTGCTTAATACTGAATTGCGATATGATTTTGCGATATATATAAAACACAGATGCAACAACCAGAGCAACCACCACGGCTATTATCATAAAATTAAAACTTTAATAAAATAAAGCAATCATAAAGATTAGCACTTTCGGATAACTCAGTATCCTTCATCAGATCAAACCTTCAGTGCAAACAATTTTCTATTTAAAAATTTCACCAGCAAATCAAACTCATCACACTAGTCTATGCCCCTTTAGGGCTGGTTTGAGAGGTAGATTGCTATTAAGTCCAGGTAACTTAGCCTGTATGTTACCTATCCAGTTCATCTCAGCTGTCTCAGTAACATTCACTAAATCTCCTCCCCTTGTAGTCTCATTAATGACCTATAGGGCCAAGAAGCGAAAGCTGTGACCATTATTTTCCAGTATATGTTTCATCAAAAGATTCTTAGAATCACTTAATGTTTTGAAATGCAGTGACTCCTCCAGGTGCATTTGCAGTTACCTCCTACTGCTCCTCTAGGCGTCAAATATTGCTTGTTCATATTTGCATTAATAATTCCAAAACCATGTCCTATACGAGGTATTGGAATATTTTATCTTGAAGCATACATGATGGCAAACACAATTGTATTGATATTTGACCTATGTCAATGAGTATTTGTTAGAATTGTAAGGTGATAACTTTATTTTTTAAAGACTCAAGCCACGCCCACTAGGAGTTAAAGGCGCACAATCAAAAGAGCTGTACTGGAGGGAATGAGTTAAACTGGTGATTAGTCTTGCCAACATAAAAGGAACTGCATAAAACACAGCAAGTAGCATAAACAACGTTTCTGATGCTGTAGTCTGCATAAGATCTTAGCTTATATATTTTACCATTCACTGGATGTATAAAAACTCATCATGGAAGGAAACTATGGGAATTTTTTGTTTTTGTTTTGAGCCTTCTAGCACAAATTCTGTATAACTATTTCATAATTTGTGACATTTTGCATAGGCAAGTTAAAAATATAATGTAAGAAATCTATTTATTTTGAAGGACAATGCTTTTATTGTGTTTCTAAAAATTTAGAAGTAACCCAATGACATAATAAAAGTTATTAAAAAAATAATGCACAGAAAAACACAATGAGTATTTTACTTAAATATATGGTAGCATATCAGGTATGGTGACATTTTAATGTCTAAGACATGGGCAATATATGTAACATAAAATACCACAATTTCATTTTTTTCATCTCTTCATGTCATATGGATTTATGCAATATTTAAGTCTAAAAAGTGGTTTACTTTATATCTGCTGGAGAAATTAAAAGATAAGTCTGATTATGAAATAGGGCCATAGGTAATAGTAGGCTTGGTGCCCTTGCAAGGTGTTTTGATGCTTGAGTTAATCTATTCCATTTAGATTGGTTTTACCCACCCCATAGTCAATAATTATATATTACCTCCTAATGAGAATAGCTGTGTTAAATTCATACATACATCGTATTTCATTTGTGTTGTTCTTCAAATAGTGACTTGTATTATTTTTAAACTCATTTATTAAATTATCATTCAAGACATAGGAACACATACATTAACAGAAAGAAAACATACCACATTAACATTTTTCATTTCTATGCATTATATATTACACATTCTCAACCACATAAATCTTTGCATATATTGCTGAAAACAATATATAAGAGTTTTTCTTTCATTTTAGCATTTATCATTCACTCCAGCATTACATAAACTGCTCAGCTCCTGCCTTCCCTTAAACCTCACTCCCCTCAACATTATTCTGTATGCATTGCACACATTCCATTTATTTCTATTTAACTTACACCTTCCCTTTTCTAAAGATCCCAACTCCAGTTATTTTATCTAATTTATTTCCATTTTCTAGTAACTGCTTTTTAGCAATTAATACCATTAAACTTAGTAGGACCGTACTAGGTACTGGCAATGCAGATCTTGTATCCCATCTCAAAAGAATCATTTTCATTTTTATAAACATTTGCTCCTCCAGTATTTCAGACTCTTATAGAAACCGAGGAAAAAATATGTTAAAATTATTAATACACGTGAAACAAATTATGGCTGGTATTCATATACAAAGCATTGAACAGTGTAAATTAGTGCAGATAGTTGTCAAGCACAGAGCCCTGGTACTCTAAAAAACAGTGTGGCCTCAAAATGATCAAATAGTGTGCAGAATACATGCTACTGAGGGCATAATGACATGTAAATCAGTAAACCAATGTAAGTAATCCACGTGGATTAATCAAATAATGGAACCTAAACTGGCAGACTGATTCAGAAATGTATAAAGTGGTGGCCTTGCAAAGTGGTGCATGCTTATTTTGAATGTAGAGGTTCATTGTATACAAAAGGGATCGCAGCACAAAAGTTCAGTAGCATGCATGGAGTGCTGCCTTCTGAGCCAGTGTTAAATAACATTGGGTGTTGTGGACACACACAGCATCGGGTGATAATTCAGAACAGTGGACCACAGGTAAGTGCAACTCCAGGATACTGAGTGCTATGGTTATGCAAAGTCCACCTGAAACTGTTACCACCACTAAACATGATAAAAGTGAAAAGCTTTTCATTATTGCTAAGCATATCTCTTGGCTGTGTGTGACATTAATTACAAAAATTCTTAACAGTGAATGCGCAACATGCCCTTTAAATGTGAAATAGTGAAGAACATGGACTTTTTAAGACACAATGAGGAACATTCCTCATAACGAGGTCACTTGAGAGATATGAGTGATAGTAATGGGTTTTCTACCCATTATTTTTAGCTTTGCCCCCTTTTATTGAGGAAAGAATTTGACAGCTGTAGCTGAGATGATATGGAGCAGCTCCTTGATGTTATGCAACTGCTGTAATATTCTGAGAGCTATGCAAATACACTGGTGCAGTCCAGTGTTCTCCATTATCAACCACCATTGAAAGAAGATTGAGCTAGCACCAGGCATGCCGTCAGTTCACAGACCAACAGAGTGCAGACAGTTTATGAGTATACAGGGATAAAGTAAGCCACCTACAAATCTGTGCCATCCACAAGCAAACTTGGGGGGAGGTACATGATATACCCATTCCTGTAGGCACAAAGATATTTATAGTATTAACCATCTTGGCTACATGAATCTTTCAACAACATACAGGAGACAAAGATAACACAGGTGTCAGCCTTGCAATTTGTAAACAAATTCCTCAGTGTTATGCTACAATTTGTGGTGGTTCATATCTGATTCCTCAGGACAGCAAAGGAAATAATCAACACCTCCTGCTGAGATCCTGGGAACCATGGACTGAAATGGGTTCCTATTAAGGTCCTTTCAAGTCTAGACAGCTTGTGATATAGTAACAGAAAGGGTTTCTACTCCAGTCCTTAACCTGTCAAGTGGTCTGTAATCCCCAGGACACAATTTATGTGTCTGTATGCCACCCAGGCAGTTCTTATGATTCACACATTTGGCCTATATCAACAGTTCCTACAAGTGGATGTTGTACAGGGTTAGTTGGTTTGCAAGTACACAGACATACTAGGTCAATAAGCCATTATATACAGATACCATACTATACATGCAAGGAGCAGACCTCATGCAATATGCTATTTGTTGGGTGTTGCAGATAATGCCAGATATAACCTAGAGCCCTTGTTAATGACTTTGATATGCAAATCTCAGACCATGAGTGAAATGGCCTATAAGACAGCCCATATAGAAATGCAAAACATAGATGAGTATTTTTCAAACTATATCACAGGGTCCAGACACCTCAGAAGGGGCACTGCAATATAGTCCAAATATATGTAACAAGAAAGTTGCTGCACATACCATGCTCTATACCATGGTATTGTACAAAGAAATGTAGCCAAAGGTGAGCATCATGGCAGGCCTGCCATACAGCTCATGGCAGGACAGGTTGTGAGTCCACAGGTGACATGTAGATGCTGTCTCACCTTGACTTTGGATGACCTGTGTCCAGTTGCCTCACATCTAGACCTCCCACAGCCATGGACTGCATAGACTGCATTGCTTGCAGACACAGACACAGACCAGATGGCGGTTGCAATGTGTCTCAGTGATGCACCATGGGTGCAACATTTGCCATCAGTGACTGCAGAAGCAATAATTTTACATCCTTGTGCCAAATCTCCATGTTACTCTGAGGTTTATGCATATGTTTTGCAAGCCATAGAGTACACTCACAGTTTCCACAGTGCTGTGGGTAGCAGCCATCTCTGTCTGGATCATTGATATGCACATCTGTCGGTTAATTCCAAGTGTTGTAGCTGTATCTGGGACAGTCCTGGAGTGCCAGTAGTGCCAACCCCACCACTGCCACCAGCACTATATCTCTTCTTCAGAGGTGTTGCATATGTTAAATGCTGTGTGAGCAGGAGACACTCACGGAACTGTGAGACTCTCAGAGACAGGATGTCTGTTAAGACTGGTAAGGCCAAGTGATCAGCCTGGACCTTTACATGGGCTTCTGTAATGATGGATATCGTTGCCCACTCCCCATATATTATTGCAGGCAGTACCACTGAGTCATCAGACTGTACTCCCTTGCATGTTGCCATCATTGTCATTCACAGATGGCCTGTGGTTAGCATCCATGTGTTATCCTGTTATTCCTGACCCTCCACTGGAGGAAGCTGTCAAAGCATGACCACACACAATACCATTGCTAGCCCACACAAATATGCCTCTTACACTTCATGTGACATGCATAGTGCTACAAATAAGAATACCACTATGGAATATATTGACAGATGTATCATGTGTAGGATGTTGTATTTGTAGACCCAAGGTACAGATAAGGACAGAAATGCAGATGGGACTTGGTCAGTTTACTCACTTGAGTTGTGTCATGGTGTGTACTACAGTGTACTATAATGGACATTACTACCTGGTGGCTTCCCTACGGGCACACAGTTGTTTGATGCCTATCTAGCTCTCTCAGGTGACCCATCCCTCATTATGAGGGGCTGCTCACCCTGTTACTGAGCATCAAAAACTCCCCAACTTTTGCAAGTTGCTACTGTATAGGGTGTCCATTCCTGTCATGGGCCTCTTTGTTGCAATGTTCCATGCCTTTTCATTTATATGGAGATATCAAATCAGTAACCCTCAGCTGATGTAGAGGCATATTAATGCCACCTACCGCATTCACATCCTGCACCATTTCCTACCAAGGATGGTCCTTGTTGCAGCCCTTTTGCCCACACAGCACATGCCATAAGTATAGAAGGACTGCAGTAATGCATCATTCTCCTTGTCAGATGGCAGTGATATTACCTGTACACCTGGTGTCAAATCATGCCACCCAATCAGTGGATATGTATTCTATGCTTTGTGATGTACAGGTGTATGAATATAGCCTCCCCTGATCCACCTGATTAATAGCTGCAGTTAGAGAAATTCACAGCCTCACTCCTTATTGAGGTCTCATAAAAATGCCCCTACATATGGCCTGAAATGCATCATTACCCCCCCCCCAGTTTCCTATGTTGAACCTCCCTACAGATAGGCAGTATTATGCCATGTCAGCATCACGGGCTCCCTGTTGCACACACACTATGTGCCAGTATCCTTAATATCCACCACAAGGTTTGCAGTTGTTTTCAATGTACTTTACCAGTATGAATGCCTTTTTTAGCTATATAAATCTCCATATATAGAGGGGTTTTACTCAAGTTCTTCTAGGTAAAGTTGTGCAAGTATAAGCTGGATTGTATACAATGGTGCAAGCACGTTATGTTACTTATTTTCTGTGTTATAAATAAGGTTATTTAAAAATACGCTGCCCTTTGCACAGTGGCACAGCACACTATACCCTGCAGATGCAAACATTTTAATCCATAACTTTCTCTATACAAATCTAGTCCCACAATTCCTATTGTACTTTAGTCTGAAGTTGCGCAAAGAGGCTATTTTGTGCACTAAGTGGCATGTTGCTCTTCGTTTGTAGGCTTGGATTGTTTGTTTTAGGCTAACATCACCTCCAGTAAATCATGTCCAAGCGTCATAAGCACAGCTCTCCCTATTATCCCATGTTTGTAAGCACCTGGACGAATGGACTTGCACTTCCAAGATGTCTCTGTAGCCAGCCTGATTGAAATGGGTATCCCAAGACAATGTAGCAATTGTCTTATGTTTACTGACAACTAACTATGATGTAGACCAGCAGAAGCAGTGTGAGAGATGTCATTATACAATGTTAATGGAGTCAAAATTCTCTCACAAAGCCATGACAAATAACAAGCAAATTATCAGTACTACACAACACCATACTAAACAAAACACACAAATCTTCATATTCTGAGGCTCCTAAAAGTAACGTTCCTAAACCACAAAGGCCTCCTAAAAGTTATCTAAGAAACAAGTATGCTCAGCAGCCTCACAAACACATAACACAGGCAGGACCAACCATGAAATATATACATCGGAGTGTCAGTGTCTCAAGTAAAAAGCCAAACCATCCGCACAAAATACCCTGGTCATAAGTGACTCCATGGTGATACACACAATGCAGCACTAGTAAGGCTGTGCAAGGTGAGGCTTATAGCCAGTTCCCTACTGGACACCTGGATTCACCACAAGTACATATATGATACAGTCATAGTACATGTGGGTGTAAATGATTTATGATGTACCCCCCTGGACTATATGAAAAAACAAAACATGATTGAACATTAAGACTACATGCTAGAGTTTAGTATAAACCCAGCCTTGAGCAGCATTCTACCATCACTAAGAATGATGTCACAATATGAAAAAGAATACTGATTTGAGTAATTGGCTTAGTATTTTAAGGTCAGTGTTAGCTGGAACACTCCAGGGATTTCACTTTCTTCTGCGACATAAACAGAACATGGTGGAAGACAGGTTTTCTCTCAGAGAATTCCACTTCTATTGAGACATCTTCCACTCCTCATAAAGCAATATGCTTCTCTTATTCCATTCAAACCTAGTTTGGATGAATGGATGGGAAACTCAAATTCAACTCTGGTTTGGATGGGTAACTCAAATTCATCCCCGGTTGAGCAGCCTTGTCCCTCATGAATAAGAGAAACATGTAAATGTCCCCATACAGAGATGGCTCACTGTGCTGACTGCTGGGCTGCAGGACCCCAACAAAAAAAGCAAAAAAAATGTGCATCTTATTTAATTTGTTTTTTTTTTTTAAATACAAGCAGTAACTTTAGTATGCCTACTACTGCTACTGTTTCCGACATCAGAACTTCACAGAGGCACAAACTTAAGAACCCTTCTGAGTTCCATTTAAAAATGAAAAAAATCAGCTGACTTTATTTGTTGGGCTATATTCAAAACTGCCCAGCACAGTGTCTATTCCACACTAAGAAAAAAGTTATCAAATCTTATTACAGCCTTTTCTGCCTGCTGCAGAAGGCAGAATCGTCAGTAAGAAGTGGTTCACTGGGCTGCTCTATGAAACAGTGAGGAGTCATTGCTATTGGCTCAAACTGCCTCAGGTGAGGAGTTATTGCTATTGGCTCAGACTGCCTGAGGTGAAATGCTCCGACTGAGACAGCCAGAGAATTAATGTAAAACATTAAAATAATAGATTATGAAAGCAGGAGACAGTATTTTTTTAATGTATGTATTTAATTAATTAATTAATTAATTAATTAATTAATTAATTAATTAATCAATCAATTCATTAAATATTTAAACTAGCTATACCCGTAAGGTAAATAACGCATTATAAGTGTGTGTGTGTGTGTGTGTGTGTGTGTGTGTGTGTGTGTGTGTGTGTGTGTGTGTGTGTGTGTGTGTGTGTGCATTTATGCTCAAACTTCATCCCTCTCTCCCCAATATACTCAGTTCACATACCCACATCTAAACCCCTGCTCAAGTTCCAAAAGAAAAAGTCCTCAAGGCACTCTCTAAGGCCAAGAACTCTACCTCTGTGTGAGGAGACAACATACCATGCTACCTACTGGTCTGTTCCTTGAAGAGTTTGTGTGTTTCTGAATAATCATTGAGGAATTTAGTCAGTTAACTAATGACAGACACCAAGTCTGAGACAGATAAAAAACACGCTAATGCAATGACTGTTATTCCAGCAACTTTCTAAGTTAAAAGGGCCAATATATGTCTCTGATTTTTGGTATTGTGTCACTCATTGTTTTTAAGCCTTCTGCGTGATTCTTTTTTTTTTAAAACAAGTTTATTGTTTTAACATACAAGAAAAATGTCATAACAATTTTATACAAGTAATTAAAATAGATGTGATTATAACATTCAACAAAACAACCAAAATATTTACAAAGACATCCATTACAATCAGATCAATTAATTAAACTAAAATACCATGCTATTGAAGTTAAGATTTTTTTAACAAGTTTTGTAAATTATCCCATACAATATAATAAGATGTTTTTCTAGTAGTTCTAGACTTTATTGTGTTCATTTCCATATGGCACACTATATTCATAACATTTTTAAATTCATTGAACGAAGGAGGTGTATCTGAAATCCAATTTCTGGTTATTATTTTCCTAGCCACTGCTAGAATAGACCATAACAAGGGAAGCTTAACCTTTTTAACACTTTGAGGTACCGGTGTGTTAAATAATATAAGAGATTTAGAAATAATGAAATTATCTGTAAAAAGAGCCTGCAAAAATTCATTAATTGACTTCCAATATTCTTTCAATTTTATACAGTCATAAAACATATGAGCCCAATCAGCATTAATTTCTACATTACATCTTTTACATAGATTATCTTTATTATTTATTTTATTCATCATCAAAGGTGTATAGAAAGATCTATGTAAAAATTTCCATGTAAAAAGTCTCCAGACAATGGAAGACGTAGTTTTATAGGCAGATTCCAATATATATTGTTTATCTTGTTGAGTTGGTGAGTCACCATTAATGGAAGTGAAATAATTCCAGTAGGTATCTACACTGTAAAAAGTTTCTTGTCTGATAATTTTATGTATGTATGAAAGCTTACCTTTATCAGAGACTTTATGTTGTAAATTTAATATCAAGTAATCAATCAGTGTTGGAATAGATTCTTTAACTGTTATAGACAGTAGATCTATTTTATCAATGAGATGTTGTCTAAAGGTCTGAACCTCTAACCAGCAAGTTTCTCTTAGATCAAATTCTTGTTTTAAGAAATCTAGATTTTTAACTTTATTATCAGATATCAACTGATACCAGTACTTTAGATCATTATCTATAGCTAAATGAGTTCCTTCAGAAGTAGATGACAAAAGCATACCCAGTATACATTATAAGGAATATAATAAAATTCCATTCCCTATATTTAGGATGCATAAGTATAAAGTTACGATAGCTAATAATAATGTTTAATGGGTAACTAACTATATGTTTAGGTGTAATAGGTGAAGTACAAAATTCCTTTAGTAACCATAACATGGAGTTATTTACAATCATATTTTTATGTGTTAAGGAGAATTTCATGAAGTGCATACTAATTAGCTCCCAGTAATCTTTCCATTTTGCAACATATGACTGATCTATTAATAAAGTAATAACTTTTATAATAGAAGAGATAGTGTATAAATTAAAGTCTGGAAAAGAAATACCCCCTTGAGACCAGCTATTAGTATGTTTTTTTTTCTGCGTGATTCTTGATCTAAGAAGTTGGGAGGCAAGTGGAAGAAGATGGGTTACAGGCAATGGATTACGGCCTGTATTCTGACAGCAGAAGGATGAGAAGACACATTCTTGTGTTGCAGTTAATTTATACATTTATTTATTCATTTGATCACAGTCAGACTTCAGCTGTATACAGTCACAGTCACGCTAGTGGCTGTAATTGATGATGGTCAAGATTGTATGTTATATATGTATGTATTGTGGGGCACAGATGCTCTCAGCTGTTTTTGATTTCACAGAATTTGTCTGTTTTGCCTTATTCTTTGGTGTGTTCCTTGTAACATTTGTGGTTTCTTCAGAAAAATTCATAATAATGCATAGCCTCTCTTCTAGCAACTTTCTCTGTATATAACAATAATATTTGTCTCTGTTTATGACCCTTTTTACCTCATTATATTACTTCTTTATTCTTAATCGTTGGGCTAAAAGGCTGAGGTGTGTGTGTGTGTGTGTGTGTGTGTGTGTGTGTGTGTGTGTGTGTGTGTGTGTGTGTGTGTGTGTATGTGGGTGTGTTCACAGGTGGGTTAAAATTTATTAATGTGGCAGTTATTTAATTGTATTATAATTTCATATCTGAGGTGTATACAGTCAATATATATGGCTTTAATTGCTGAGTGCGGGGGTTGTTGCTGAATAGAAGTGACTGACCCTGAGGTAATTTGTTCAGTTTAAGCAGTCATCACTCTGGCTTTGCAGAACTTTTGTGAAATTATATGTAGCCATCTGGAATACTATACTGTGCCTGTATTTTTAATGCAGTCAGAAGTCCTAGTTGTTCACTGAGAATTAAGGTGAGATAATTAATGGCTTTGGGGATTGTGTGTGATGAACATTACTGTGGAAGGGGTGTCTGTGATGAACATTACTGTGGGAGGGGTGTCTGTGATGAACATTACTGTGGGAGGAGTGTCTGTAATGAACATTACTGTGGAAGGGGTGTCTGTGATGAATATTACTGTGGGAGGGGTGTCTGTGATGAACATTACTGTGGGAGGGGTGTCTGTTATGACATCCCTACACTGGCCCAGTAATCAAGGAACCTCAATCCTCACCACTGGCAACAGTGAGGGATGTACACAATGGGAGGATGACACGTAAACACATAATAAAGTACAATTTCCCTTAAGAGAACACAGAGATCACAGTCAGTCTGGGGCTGGTTTCTCCCTCTTTCTCCAGATACCCAAATAAGACTCCCCAATGGCACAGCTATAGGGTTAAGATTTCAGCTGAGAGGTCAAGCCAAGACCTCCAACACCCTGTCTGTCCAACCAGTGCTTCATGTCCCTGCCCACGTAACTGACACATGCACACTTTGAGATTTGATTCAAATACAAACACACACACATACCTGGGGAAGGGTGGCGCAGGTTTACTAGCTATACCTCCTCTACCCAGCCTATAAGGTAGTTATCACTCCCACCAATCCCTACTTATAAGCTACTTAAGGCCCTTACAAAGGGTGACCAATCCTACTGTGTAATGTTACTATTATCCAAATGGTAAGTGTGACTCTCTTTGTCACTTGCCTTCAGTTCCCAGGCAAAGAGAAACTAACACCCCTGTGCTAAAAATACATATCTCTCAGATGTTTGCAGAACTTGGAAGTCGTAAAACAATAAAACACTTTTACATTTGAAACCTATTAATTGCTTTTCTTTTCAGACAATAGAAAAACTTCTAGCTCTAGACATTGTGTCTGCTTGCTGAGCTGAAACTGAGAGATAACACAATCAAAAAACACTTTAATTTCAACTTATTTTCTTGAAGTTTTGCAAGTTAATTCTGTATGTCCCAGCTTCTACTATTGAAACATACATTTGCACAGGTGTATAGTTTGTAGACATTTCTGTTCTTTTCCAGTAGGGTACACTGTGGACATATCCTTGAAGCTCAGCACTGTACAAACCCTGTTCAACACACACTTCTGCACCAGTAGTTTAATATACACATAACATATAGTTCTCTTACATTTGTAAAACAAGCATATGGATCATATTAATATTCACAAATGACATATGATTATTTACAAAATTCCAGATAGCTGGGCTGGTAGTGTCAAAATTTCCCCCACTCCTGAAAATGTAAGCTAGTTTTTCAAGTGACCCTTGAGAAACGTTGCTTGAGAGGGTTGAGTCTATCTGGGAATACCTTACCCCATTCCTTGTCTTGACAGACCATCTGCGTTGGCATTGCTAACCTCACTGAGGTGATGCACTGTCATAGCAAATGCTTGCAACTTTAGGCACCACCTTAACAACCTGGCATATTGCTGGCTGGCTCTCTCTAGCCATGTTAAGGGATTGTGGTCTGTAACTACAGTGAATCTCCTTCCATACAGATAAGGTTGAAGTTTCTGCAGTGCCCACACTATGGCTAGGCATTCCTTTTCTACAGCTGCATAGCATTCCTCCCTGGGTTGGAGCCTTCAACTGAGATATGCCACTGGGTGCTCTTTTTCCTCCTGAGGAAACCTGGCTAAGTACAGCCCCCACTCCATGGTTTGAAGCACCCACCTGTACAACAAATTATTTGCTGTAATATGGACTGTCTAACACAGTGGGTCCTCCCAAAGCTTCTTTAAGCTTCTGGAATGCCTGCTCACATGCTGTGGTCCACACTACCTTATTTGGCCTGTTTTTCCTTGTCAGGTCTGTGAGAGGAGCAGCTATTGTACTATAACTGGGGAATGAACTTTCTGTAGTATCCTGCTGTCCCTAAGAATGCCCTCACCTATTTACCTGTTTTTTGGTAACAGCTGCAGACCATGCCTGAATGGCTTCCACTTTGGCAGGTTCTGGCACTCTATGTCCCAGGTAGGAGACCTCTCCCATACCCACCTGACATTTGCTGGGCTTAATGGCCAACCCGGCCCTCTGTAGTCTACCCAACACCTCCCTAACATGCTGAAGATGCTCTTTTCGGGAATGCTTGTAGATGGCAATATCATCTAGGTAAGCAAGGGCAAAATCTCTAGCTCCTGCTAGGATATGATCTACCAGCCTCTGAAAAGTTGCTGGGGTATCTTCATGAACTCATACAAGCCAAAAGGAGTCACAAAGGCTGACCTCTCTCTAGCTCTGGGAGTCAAGGGTACTTGCCAGTAACGCTTGGTAGTAGTAAGATATTTAGCCCCACCCAGCTACTCTAGGGCTTCATCTGTCCTAGGCATGGGGTAAGCATCTGACTCTGTATGACTATTTAATTTCCTGTAGTACACACAGACCTTGGTTCTGCCATCCTTCATTGGTACCAGCACCACTGGGGAAGCCCAGGGACTGCTGGACTACTGAATTACCCATAGTTCCAACATTTCCTGTATCTCCTCCCTCAGAGTCTGTTTGACTCTGTCAGGCACCCTATAAGGGGCCTGCTTAAGAGGCCTTTAGGGTCCTGTATCCACATGGTGCTGCACCAGGTGGGTGCACCCTGGGTTCCCAGTTAACATGTCCCCAAATTCCTGTAACAGTGCTCAGATTTCCCAAACCTTTGTAGGGGATAGCTGATGGGGCATTGCTAACCCTTACACTGAGGAGTCAGTTCAAGCCTCACTGAGGAGACCAGTCACTAGATTCCCCTCAGACTCCTCCTACCATCCACTGCAAATAGTCAGCACAACGGCTTCCCTAGCATGGTAAGGTTTCTTCATGTTAAAGGTCAGATCTTTGAACCCGCTGCAGCGAACTGTAAACCACGAAATTCCAAAATTGAGAAATCCAAAGTGCCAAATTACGAAATGTTGCCCCCTTTTTGACCCATGGTAGCACATGTTTCAGTGGTGGTGCATTTGGAAATGTCGAAATTTGATTATTTTACATTTCAGGAATTCGGTGTTACGGAATTTGCATATTTGGTTCGCAGATGTGCATGTACGACCATTTGACTTTCAAACATGCAAAGGTAAACCATTTAAAATTCGGGTCTGCGTTTAAGCTGAGAGAATTCACGTCCACTTTAACACGTCACTTTCATTCCCACCCACAGTGTCATTTTACTTTTAAATATTCCCATACATCTGCAATACCAGTCTTGTTTTAGTTCCCAGGAGGAATTAAACCTTGGTTTTGTGTTCCCCTCCAATTTCCATTCGATTTTCACTTTAAAGCTAGCATGCCAGTTTCTGCATCTTCATGTGTATCTATTTCTACTTAGCTAAAATACACTCACCCCCTTTTATATTTGCTTTTATAAATCTCACTCAGATCCTATTTTTTTTCTGTCAATAAAACCTGAAGTCTTTATGTCTAGTAAACCTCTTTAGCATACTTCAAATAAAAAAAAATCCTTGTATATCACAAACGCAAGTGAAACACTTCATTTAAACAAATACTGATCACTTTCATCTAAAATGACTTCAGCCTGTGATCGCTGTTTGTTCTAACGAAGTATTTCTTCTGCTTAAGTCTTAAATCAGCTGTTTTTTGTCTTTTTTTTTTTTAAATTAGCAGCGTTGTGTTCATCCATGGGCAAATCAGTAGGTAAAAAAAATATTTCAAAACTTTAGTGTATGGCAATTTACATAGTTGACAATTATGCCACAACAGCTGCCCCTCTATTTATTATGTGCTGTTCTCACATAATCGCTTGCCAGTGGAACACCCGCTAAATGGACTTGGGTGTATATTTGCTTTTCATTTTTGGACTTAATTTCAGCTATACCATTCCACATCTTTGCTTAAAGCTTATGGACATAAACAAAAACTGGAATAGAGGAAACAGTCTCGTTCTTTCTGCTTGCCTTCTGCAGTTTGTTTTGAAGCCACGAGCCAGTATGTAATGACATGCATCTTTGTTGCTGATTTCTATATCATACTAAAAAAGCATGCGTGAATGGGCGTACCTTCATTGAAGGTTGTGCGTCAGAGCTGGCAACTCAGCATGTAAAAATCTACTGCCAATCATTAGCGGACCGGAGTTCCGCTGTGGCGACCCCAAACGGGGAAAAGCCAAAAGACACAACAGCAATTAAAAAAGCAACTTAACAGGAGTCTTGTTATTTTTAGGCAACTTTCTAAGTTTTATAAGAGCACTATTTAAAATCTGTTCCTATTTTTGCACTTTTTGTTCCCCCGATTATTTTACGCTTTGTCTAGATTTTTTTGCTCTAAGAAGCTGAGGGGTACAGCGCTGAGTTCCCTGTGCTTTTCAACTGCTCCATATAGTAAAACTTTACTTATTAGAATGATCATTCATTGTGGTTCATTTGTATAGTAACCACAATCAATGAACCATGTAAAATGCAACGTTTTATTATCAGCAGCAGTTGGTAAGCACTTACAAGCAAAACATCTGTCCTTATTCTTTGTTTTTTTTTTGTTTTTTTTTGTTTTTTTTCTCCCTTCTTTTAGACTATGTTCTGATGTCTTGTTCTAGTAAAAGACCATGTTGTGTGGCTAAAAGTAATGATACATGCTTTAAAGGGTAATGAAAGCATGGAACAGCATTCCGGTGAGTAGTCTGAAAAAGCATCAGAGGTAGACATAGTTAACTTTGTCTTTCGGCTTTTCCTGGTTAGGGGTCACCACAGCAGAACTCCGGTCCGCTAATGATTGGCAGTGGATTTTTACTGTACCGAGTTGCCAGCCCAACGCCTAACCTTTAAAGAAGGCACAGATAGACACAATGAGTGAAATAAGATTATGTTCCTGCATACTGAATTAAGTTAGTGAAGCATCATTCCTAGGACCTGGTGTTTATACTTTTATGTAGGTGTGGGCAGGTTTGCAATGTCAACCTTGTTTGGCTTATAGTTTAGTTTAAAAGTTATTGATGTAAGATCAAGCGATTAGAGCTAAAGTGTTAAGTCACTTGTTTATGGTGTTAATAAACATTTGTTTCGATACTTACGTATTATCGCAACCACATTTTCGCGGTTGCGAAAAGTGCCTACCTGCAGATAAACGAGTGGCTGAACCATTTCTAACTGTTAATTATAGTCCTTACTACTGGCCAACAAGTGTAGATTACTTTAAGGAACAGAAACAATTTAAGAAATACTATTCCTGTTTTGCGTGCATTGCAGATGCACGCCCGAGTTGTCATGGCTGGTGTCGTACTGTCTATACAAAGAACTGTTAACATTTACTCACCCACATGTAATGGTCTGCCAGGCAGGTTAGACACCTTAATATTACCTATTTTAACACTTTCCATAAAATCATCTGACTTTTTTTAAACATGGTACATTATATGACATGAACCTTTGTCCCACCATGTAATGACACTTACACTTGGCTGGTTTGCATTGCTTTCTGCATATTTTTTGCATACATTTGCAACCAGAAGTGAAACTGGAGAAATGGTCACAAATGTGGATAATTACAACTTCAACATGGCTGTGAAGGTTTAACATGTAAAGATATGTAAAAGTCATTACACTTATTAGCAATGCTTTTTGTTATCAAAAGAAAAAAGGGAGAGTCCGATACTTTGTCAAATAACTGCAATTGAGATATTTCAGAAAATCTCACACTATCTTTATTTTGCTTTTGTGCACCAAAATGACTGCAATTGCTACCTGCCATTAAACTGATGTTAAACTACCAGTTCGAATTGTTTACATCAGCAGAAAGCAGGATGCAAGATTTGAGGCGTCTGTAAGGCACGCAAAACAGGAAAAGGATTTCTTAAACTGTTCGTTTTCCTAAAAAGTAATGTACATTCTTTTTCCAGTACTAACAGCTTAGAATAACCATTTCAAGTGTTTCCTGCACTCCTATCTGTGCAGGTATACGCTTTTTGCAACTGCGAAAATGTGGTTGCGATAATATATAAGTACCATAGCTCTCAACCTTCCATCTCCAAAATGAGGAACACTAGCCCTCATAGTGTGGAACAAATGGGCAAAGTGTGGAACACATACTAATGGCTTACTAACAACTTCAACTAGGAAGGTCATAGGATGGTTAAAATATGCTGGTTTTACTTATAAAGAAGATCTTTTAATGAATTAATATGATTAATTTCTATTAATCATGGATTTCACTTAAATAAATTCCTAACACTGAATGTGTGACAGACTCTTTCAATGTGGAACTTTGAGGAACTTCGAGGAACATTAACTTTTTAAGACCCCAAATGAGGTACGTTCCTCATAATGAGATACACTTGAGAGGTATGGTAAGTACCTTTTTTCTGTATGTCCACAGTGCCAGGGCTAAAATATTAATTACGAAACGCTATTTGGGGATGTTCGTTTCATATCGAAAAAATGCATTATAAGCCGTGAATGTCAGTGTTTTCGTTCTACAGTGGTATTGATTTATATTGTATGTACATTAGTCTAAATATATTTTGAATGGACTATGGAATTCCAGATACTAGACTGTGGTAGATAATAATATTATTTGTAGATTGAATGTGTTGTCACAAAATTTCTCATGCTGTTATAATTAAAACAAGTTGATTTTGTTTATAAATGTAAAATTCCGGTAGTGGCTTGAACCATTGATTCTTCTGGTGAATTGGTCCACATCTGTCTGTCACATTGCCAGTCCTTGGAGTTATTATTTTTGTTGAAAGCTTCTTATAAGTTTTATACAATATGCTCCATGTCTATTTTTGTGTATTACTGATGCATCATTTTACGGTTTTTCATTACTTTAGGAATAATTATGTTATGTTTTTGATATTAGCTAGTTTTCATTACTTTAGGAATAATTACTTTAGGAATAATTATGTTGTGCTTTAGATATTAGCTAGTTCGTTGCCATTATCATAAAGAATACCTTGAGTTGAAGTAGTTCATCATTCTAAGGTGGCATGTCGGATGGTACAACTATTTTGCAGAGTAATTACTTCTGTAGTATTTAGATTAAAATGGTTGTTTAGTAGAATAACTCTTTTATTTCAGGTGCTTTATGAGTAATGTAGACTTAAATGATATAAGAGGTTGCAAGTCCTTGTATTTCACAAGAAAATTTGATAGGTGACTTTCTGCTTGTTACAAGTTTGTACTCTTTATGTATATGTAGTTTAATTTTACAGAAAAAACATGAAAATTGAGTTACAGAATAGAGTTTGCTGAAATACAGGGTCATCATTTTTTGATTTGTGACATTATTGTATTGGGGTTTGTGCCTTTCAAAATGCTGGCATATATTTTGGTGCAAGGTGGGGTTTTAGAAAGAGGTTACGTGAATTATAGCCTGGAGAACTGAATGTAGCAAGAATGGCAGCAAGTACTTGTGTATTTGGCTGTTGGGGTTACTTGATATAATTGCATACTGACAGGCTGCATATTGGCGGAACTAGTATTTTTATTAATTGGGGGACTAGATGGGAGAAGACGCAAGAAGGAGAAATGATATGTAGAGAGCGTCTGTTGCTGGGTGGAAGTAAGTAATATAATACAAACAGGGTGGAATATGTTGCAGTTATTTGAAAAATACTTTGTGACAGGGAACTCTGGTTCATAGGTCAGTAAGTGGTTGAAGAAAATGTTGCTCCATTAAGTGGAGAGATGGTGCAAGGAAGCAGAATTGCCATTAGAAGTATACTTTTTAGGTAAATAAAGCATTAGAAATGTCTTATGCATTTATACTGTTAACTTACTTAAGTGTATCTATCGATTTGTTCAGCTAGCCTTTCTTGACCAGGTTAGACCCACTAGGCTAGTGGCCTGTCTCTAGGGGAGACATGAGGTAGTGTTTGTACTACTTGGGGAAATATGACCAGGGCATCAGGGAACTTCCCCAACTGTTTTCGATAGGTGTCATAGGATTTTTACTTCCACCTGAACTTCCACCAACTTAAGCAGATGGAACCTCAGTTTGACTTCTCATCTGAAGGATGACTTACTCAGGACTGCAGCAACCCCCTTATTTTGCACTGCAGTGTCAGTAGTCCAACTACCTAGTATGGTAATAGAATCTTCAGCCTTCTGCACCAAAGGTGAGTGTACTACCCATTGCGCCTTTGACACTATAGTAGTAATGACACTGCAATTCATAGATAAACTTTTAAAATAAGTTTTTTTGACACTTAAGCTTAAGTTTTAGACCCATGGTATTTTCCACTCCCAAGGTGTGCCTTTTCTTACACACACACAAGTGTAATGACTTGTATATGTATACAAGCAAATGCATTTGTATCTCTGTGCATTTTATATATGTGTGTTTGTGTGTGTGTACTCAGGTATGCATGTGATTTGTATAATTGTGTATCTATGTGTGTTAATGTATGTATATATATTTATATGTAAATATACACGTGCATCTATGTATTCGAAAAAGCAAGTGTCCGAATCCAATATATACTGATCACAGTTTAACGAAGGTGCTTTAATTGAAAAAGAGCTTCCATTAAACTGTGAAAAAAAACAAAACAAAACCACTAATTAAATGTTTTTGCAGAGGGGCTGCATCCCCACACCCCCCACACTTAAATATTCTCATTCCAAGGTCGCACTACAGCGGAGTAAAGGAATATTCCCTTACTCGCACCGCCATGCAACCGGCACTCACACATACCCAAAATTGCTGCTTCGATGAACAGCAATTTTGGGTATGTGTGAGCATGAATTTGACTTTCGGTGAAAGTTAAATTTGCACAAGTGTCCGGGTTCCATATATTCATATATGTGTGAGTATGAATGTACGTGCACATATAAATATTTTTTGAAGGAAGTTAATGATTGAGTTTTCCTGATAATAAGTGAAAGTATATTTCATAAACTTGGATGTTAAGATGTATTGTGACTTTTTTATTGTTTTGATTTCATTTTTGAATTGTTTTCTTTTCCCTAATGTTAGTTGTCTCATCAGATCTAGACTTTCAGATTAAACCGGAGCAGACATTGACTTCTGCTAGGTCTAAAAAAACATGCTCAGGTTTTTCAATCCTTTGTTTTTTAAGTAAATAGTTGTTGTATATTACCTTTTCAAGTTCTTTCATGTGGTCATAATTTAAATTGCTGACTAACATTGTCTTTAGAAATCTTTGTCTTTTTTTTTTTACCACATATTTTGAAATTATAATTTTGTTCTTTTTACAGTCTGATGATGTCACATCTGTTGTCATTTGAAAGCTAAATCTGGTGGTGTCAAGGGATAAAGCCCAAGAGACTTATTCTTCACTAGCTTCTCAGATGGTTGATGTAGCTGGCAGAGTCAGATGAGCATGCCTGTCGAGGGGGGAGGGTGTGAATGCAAAGTGGATTGGGTTTTTGATTGACAGAACCTGTGGGAGAAGGGAAGGTAATGCATACTGTGTTCTGGAGTTGACATTCAGCTCACAAAGCCACTGCTTTGTGGTAACCTTTTTAATTAGTGTGCTGAAGTGAGCACTTGTATGAGGAGAGGCATTGTGAATGTTTACCATAAATCTGAGCACATATTGTCCTATTCAGGGATGGGATTACATATGCTTAAGACACCCTAATATCTTGGATAATGGTGACGGTGCAAGCAGCCCTTAAGACTGCCCCTGTAGAAGGTCGCCCTGTTTTTCTGAGAAGATTCTCACCAGAAGAAAACAAATGGACTCAAGTCCTGTTGGAGGAGGCTTGACAGTCTGCATGGATTAGGGCAAAAAGAATCTAGAAGAAAAAACTGACATTAAAGGTGAGACCATTATTACTGCACTAGGTGTTTATTTTCTGTAGGCCATCTTGGAGTACCTCAGCATCTTTCTATTTATGCAATTATGTTAACCAGTTTGCACTTGTCATTTGTTATTGTTAATTTCATAGCCTTTCCATGTCTGAGAAGAATAGTCCAAAAAAGTAGTTCAGAGCCATGTGGATTTAAACCCTTTATGCTCCCTGTCATTTTAAATAAAGCCATCAGCATAGTCAAATGGAGTTTACTCAGAATACTGTTCAAACTGATGTCTGTTTCTTGAAAGTACAGTATTCACTAGTAATTCCCACCTGGAAGGTATTATTACACTTGGAGAGTGAGCAGCCTGTGGTACATAGAGTTAAATAAGGTATGGGGAGGATGGGGTGGAGGTATGTAATTATATACTGTGATTGGTAATTGAAGATCACAGAATGATGAGCTGGTAGATGTTTGATATGAATCTTTGATTGTAACAAGTAGACTTATTTATATTTAACATTTGTTTATCGGGAAAGTCCGACTGGGACAGAGCCCATTTTCAGCAGATGCGCTGGCCGAAATGCTCCACACGCATGTCTTTGTAATGTGGGAGGAAACAAGAGCACCTGGAGGAAACCCACGGTAATGCAGGGAGGACATGCAGCACACGCACGTTTTTTGTAATGTGGGAGGAAACAAGAGCACCTGGAGGAAACCCACAGTAATGCAGGGAGAACATGCAGACTCCGCACAGAAGGCACCCCAGCTGAGAATCAGACCGCAGAACCTCTTGCTGTGAGGCAACAATGCTAGCCACTGCACCACTGTGCCAGCCCTTGCCAGTGTTCTCTAAGTTTGGGATGCTAAAGTGAAGTGGCAATAATTCTGTGGTAAGTTATCTTCTTTAACAAGGAAGAGGTTGCTGATAATATGGGAGAGACTGATGCTCAAGTAGTAATGGTGGTGGTAAGGGAAGAAGTGGGGCAAAACAACAGTTGTATTTGTTTGTATTTTGGATATTGTCCTGAGTTAAGCCCATTTTAAGCAGAGACCTTTGAGGAAGCTCAAGTAGAAGAATGGCTATTGACAGACTTCCACTATGGCTGCACATTGATTAACAGCTTCATTTCAGTTCTCCCAGTCTGAAAGAGAAAATGAGAGATAATGGGCCAGTAACTCTGCCAGTTTTAGTAAATTCAGTTACTAGCTAGTAAGTACAGTGCCTAGGTGCCGTCAAAGAAGAAACTTGGCCTGAAAATAAAATTGACTAGAAAGGTGAAGAGAAACCACTGACAAGTAACAGTCCTGCAGCTGTTTAGCAAAAAGCAGTTCAAGCTACAGCTTTGTTAGGGACGTGGCTTCCTGCAATTTAGAAGGGGGGAAATCATGTAGTCATAGCTGATTAAAATAAACAAAACTTTGAAGAATATGTCAACTCAGTAACAAAATCCCGGAAAAAATGGAAAAAGCTTTAACCAGCTATTCAGATGAACTGACAAAACTGCAGAAATCTGAGATCAAAATGAATAGACTAGCTGAATATGAGACTGCTCAAGAAGAGCTGTTTCAAAAAGTGTTGAGTTAGAGGACAGAGCACACAGCATACAGGGAAAACACAGTTTTAACAGTTACAGTAACCATGAAACAATGGCAGACCACTTTGCAATTAAGCTATGATAAAGGAAAGAGTATAATCCCAGGGATAAAAATTAAAAAGGGGATACTCCAGGGTGACTCTCTGTCACCATTGCTATTCTGCCTTTCCAAACCCATTAAGCTGTTTATTTAATAGCTTAGGCCATGGCTACAATTTGGCTCCTAGAAAACAACAGTCTAATGACTTCTCATCTTCTCTTTGTTGATGATTTAAAACTGTACAGCTCATCAGATGAGGAAATGAAAGCACAGCTGCAGGTTGTCAAAACTTTTTCAGATTATATTATAATGTCATTTGGTCTTGATAAATGTGCAAAAGTAACCTTTAAAGCAGGAAAACTGCAGCACAAGGAAAACATGAATTTGGGACAAGAATGTGATATAAAAGAACTTGAGCAAGAGGGAGTGTATAAATACTTGGGAAGTGATGAAGGATCAGCAATAAAACATAAATGTGAATAAAACTCAGTAAGGAATACTTTAGAAGACTTATATTAATCCTGAGAACAGCACTGACATCTAGGAACAAGATCCATGCTATAAATCAATTTGCTCTTCCTGTCCTAATGTACAGTTTTGGAGTGATTGACTGGCCCCAAAAGGTGTTGGATAGATTAGATATTAACACAATAAGGATGTTGATTGACTGGCCTCAAAAGGTGTTGGATAGATTAGATATTAACACAAGAAGGATGTTGATTGACTGGCCTCAAAAGGTGTTGGATAGAGTAGATATTAACACAAGAAGGATTTTGATTGACTGGCCTCAAAAGGTGTTGCATAGATTAGATATTAACACAAGAAGGATGTTTTCATGCTCACCAAATGATTTATAAATATCATTGTATACCAAGATTATATATTCCCCATTCCGAAGGAAGGATGGGCCTCCTTGAAATTGATTACATGTATAGATCTGCAATCGTGGGACTCCGCACATATCTACTGACCTCCAAATGTAGTGAAAGTTTTGAAACATGAAGATAATAAATCTAAGATGACTTCTCTGCTTAATTTAGCAGAACGACATCAAGCAAGAAAGAAAATCAAACCAGAAGTAGATAAAAAACAGGCAGCAACTGTGCTAAAAAAACAAAAGAAATAATATAAGGTGAAGGACCAGATGAGAAGGTAAGAAATGTGGAAAAAACATAAATGTAGTTGCAAGTATAGAAAACTTCTGGAAGAGCCTCATGTAGATCAGGAACGAACGCAGGAATGGTTAAGGAGAGGCAAATTCAAACCAAGAAATGAAAGGTTAATATTGGCAGCCCAAGATAATGGGCTACGTACACACTGGCTTACAAAGTAAATTAAACATGTGGGAGAAACAGACAAATGTAGGCTTTGTAAAACCAGATTGGAAACAGTTGCACACCTTGTTGCTGGTTGCGACACACTAATAGCTGAAAGACTGTATACTGAAAGGCATAATAATATAGCGAGACTGTTGAACTGGGGATTGTGCAAACATTATGGTATCAAACTGGCTGAAAAACACTGGAAACATGAGCCATAAAGCATCATAAAAAGTTTATATCACATGGGATCAGAAAAAGCAGACTAGTAAGTATGGTAGTCGCACAGGCCAAGCAAATTATGACAAAACAAAAGAGAGCCAGCACCTTGGGAGTGTGTTGTTTATTGAGAAATACCAGACTGGTTTCAGCATATTGCTTTCATCAGTGGTACATACAATAAAGCAGTATGAAGACTGTAATATATACTCTGTCTAATTAAAGACAAATTACATCATTTCCTGACTAATGAATATTCAGTTTAATACTAAACCATACAAATAGAATACAATCAGCAAAATGTAAAATGCAAACAAAACGTTTTCTTTCTTAATTACACTAAACCTATGACATTTATTTATCCATGAATAGTATCAAGACCCATAAAGAGAAAGGAGATGTTGACAAAACCCTACAGTTTGTCATTTAATCTTGGTGGGAATAAACCCCCTAATTTCACAATCCATTTCCTTTCCTTCATGTTTAATATACCATGCCACCCTGTTTTAAAAGATCTGCTGCCCAATATTTTATCAATGACTGTAAAAGTAAATTTAGCCATGTGATGAACAAGTGAATGCCTGTATAAAGCATTGGTGGCCCTTGCATTTCTGATGTCTCCTAGATGTTCTGACATCCTACACCTAAATTGTCTAGAAGTTTGCTATACATAAAAGGCTTGACAAGTGCAGGTGGCCAAATATATAATCCAGTCTGTTCCACAATTGGCATACAAATTCATGTCATAAACCTGCCCAGTGTTTTTACTAGTAAATTATTTTGTTTTGAAAACATATTTACAGAAGGTGCAGTGTCCACAAGGGTATGAACCAACCAGTCTCTCTCCTGTTAATGTTATTTGATGGTCAATGACATCCTGATGAGTGATTTTTTTATAGTGAGAAAAATGTGACCCTAGTGTTTTACCCCGCCTGAAGGAATATGAGCATTTGTCCCCCAAAATGTCACCCAATTCTTCATTAGCCTGCAAAATATTCCAGTGTTTATCTATTACATCAGTCAAAGAGGCTGTATTCCTACCAAATGTAGTGACCATTCTCAAAGTATCCTTACTGTCCCTCCTGGATGTGTGTTTGTATTGTAATAAGGTATCCCCTGGATGTGTTGTTTGCCCATTGCATGGCAGAGTTCACATTCTGTATACCATATCCCCTTGCTAGAAATCTGTTAGCTAAATCTTGGTGAGATAGTGTCAAATCCTGCTGTGATGAGCAGATTCTCTTCAATTACAGAAAATGAGATTTAGGAATATTATTAATAGTATGTTTGGGATGGAGACTGGAGGCATGTAAGAGGCTGTTGCATTGTGGATATTTACGTTAAACGGTGCGTAATGTATTGTCTGGTTGATGCTGTAAATTGACATCCAAAAAGTGAATCTCATCCTTGTAAAAATGCACCGTGAACTCAGCCCCCCACTTGTTTTCATTGATATATTCAATGAATATCTCCAGATAGTCACTGTCTCCTTTCCATATAAGCCAACAGTCGTCCAGAAAATGTCTCCATATGTTAATCTCTGGCAAATATAGGTTATGTGACTCATTATATATGATATGTTCTTCGACATATCCCATATATTAATCAGCATATATTAGGGCAAAATATGCCCCCATTGCTGTACCTTGTATTTGCCAGTAACATTCATTTTTGAAATAGAAGACGTTTTTGGTGAGGACATGTTTGGCCATGCAAATGAGCAAGGTATTGAAACCTGGATTGTAAAGATTGGCCTTATTTAACCAAAATTCTAACGCTGTTAATCCTGCCCAGTGTGGAATGCTAGTGTAAAGTGATTTGACATCCAGAGTACACATCAATCAGTGGGGTTCTAATTCCGACTCGGACGCAGTTTATAAAAACTCGGTTGTGTCCTTTAGCCTGGCTCTAACATGTGGCTATTAGCGGTTGTAAATGTTCAGTCAGAAATGCTGATAATGGTTCTGTAAGGGAGCCAATACCCGATACAATGGGTCTACCCAGTGGAGCAATCAAAGATTTGTGAATTTTGGGCAATAAGCATAGATATTGTTTGCCCGAGTCTTTAACCATTAAGTGTTGTCTTATTTTATCACTGATAATTCCACATTTTGGGACGGATTAGTTATTGGTGATCACATAGATGTATTCTGGAAAATTTGCACGCATGTCTTATCTGGTTTGTGATATTTATCATTACATTCAATAGGTCGATTTTTAAAGAAATTCTTTTTGGATCGGAACTGAGTATCTGAACATATAGTGTATATTTATTATACACATTATTGGCTTTAATTGGAGGGGGCGATTACCTCTCTCTGCTTTTTGATCCATTCAGCAAGCCTTTGCACTTGTTTGAGACTCAAAGGATTGTGAACAACACAACTGGTAAAAGTAAGCCCAGGATTGGGCATATGGGGATTATATTTTTCCAGCACCTTTGATAGTCTGTCTAAGAGACGCCTTGTAGACTATAGATTGGCCTTATCACATCACAGTTGATATGGGTGATTGAAGCAATTTAGCAACTTATGTTCATGGATTAACAAATTACTTCAGGGCCTTTGTGGAGATAAGGATGACATCCATGTATTTGGAATCAAACCTACTGATGAGGGCACAAAGGAGAACAGTTGGATAGAGCCAGTTGACTGTTGTAATTTGCTCTTCACTCAGCTTGGTAAAAAGGTGAAAACTCTATATACCAACATCTGGCATTTAAAGCTTTTTAAAGCATATCAAAATCAAAACATTACCTCGAGGGGTTTAAGGACTAAACTGCAACCATTAGTAAGCAAGCCAGATGACACATTACTAAGGGATTGGAACATGGCACAACAGAAGGCGTCCATGCCCTTTGTTAACATCTTAGCATCCTATTATAAAAGAACAATTGAGGTCAACACGTGATGTGCAAAAAATATGTGAAGAGTTGAAAAAACATGAAGAGCAAACCAATTTTAAGGACAATCTTAGCAGACTTTCAAAGGAATTGACTATTTCTGAAAATCATTCAAAAGATAAAAAGCTACATAAATTCTCCAGAGACATGGATGATTATGAGAGGGATAGGCCCTTTGAGTCATAGAGAAGTGTTAGGTTTGCTGATGGAACAAAAAATACTACTCAGATACATAAAAAAAAGACCCAGATCCATACTGAAAAAAGGTAGACCTAATACTACAACTTCGGGGGAGGAATCCTCCACCACTGACACCGAATCCACATACATTAGTGACTCCCTTGATTCCAAGAGGGGTCGGAGTTTAGAACACCCTTTAGGGGTAGGAAGCGCGGGGGGGGGGATGTAAGCAAGGGATAAAAACCATAGTGGATCTCTTTCAATCAATAGTGAAATAAATGTAGAGTGTTCAAATGTGCACAACATTTCTAAACATGTTTTATCACCTGAACAGGAATTACTATTGAATAAAGGTCTTGGTTTTATCCCAGGTTTCTTTGTGGATGAAAGCATTTTTGTCTCTGATATTTTATCATTTTGTAGAAAGCTTAATTTGAAATTGTATTTTGGCCAACATGATCATTCTCAAATATCAACTGAATTTCGATTCTATAAATCTAATTTTAATCCACCCATGAACAAACATGTGGCCATTTTCCAACAGGCAGTAATCAAAGATTTGCATTATAAACTAAGTTCTTCACAGATCCTCAGAAACAATTTAACAATGGCTGAACAAAAGGTTTTCACAGATCTTAGAGCAAACACTGACATTACCATTTTACCAGTGGATAAGGGTGGGGCGGTGGTCGTTATGGACTCCAGTTATTACTGGGCTGAGGGAAGTAGACAATTGTCTAACACTCAGCATTACATGAATATGCCCACCGACCCCACTCTGAATTTCAAAAGAGATTGATGATTTTTTGCAGGAAGCTGTCGATCATGGAATTATCAGTGATAAAATAAGACAACACTTAATGGTTAAAGACCTGGACAAACAATATCTATACTTATTGCCCAAAATTCACAAATCTTTGATTGCTCCATTGTGTAGACCCATTGTATCAGGTATTTGGCTCCCTTGCAGAACCATTATCAGCATTTCTGACTGAACATTTACAACCGCTATTGCCACATGTTAGAGCCAGGCTAAAGGACACAACCGAGTTTTTACAAATTGTGTCCGAGTCGGAATTAGAACCCCACTGTTTGTGTGTACCCTGGATGTCAAATCACTTTACACCAGCATTCCACACTGGGCAGGATTAACAGTGTTAGAATTTTGGTTAAATAAGGCCAATCTTTACAATCCAGGATTCAATACCATGCTCATTTGCATGGCCGAACATGTCCTCACCAAAAACGTCTTCTATTTCAAAAATGAATGTTACTGGCAAATACAAGTTACAGCAATGGGGGCATCTTTTGCCCCAATATAGGCTGATTTATATATGGAATATGTTGAAGAACATATCATATATAATGAGTCATATAACCTATATTTGCCAGAGATTGACATATGGAGACGTTTTCTGGACGACTGTTGGCTTATATGGAAAAGAGGCAGTGACTATCTGGAGGAATTCATTGAATATATCAATGAAAACAAGTGGGGGGCTGAGTTCGTGGTGAATTTTCACAAGAATGAGATTCACTTTTTGGATGTCAATTTACAGCGTCGACCAGACAATACATTACACACCACTGTTTATCATAAATATCCACAATACAACAGCCTCTTACATGCCTCCAGTCTCCATCCCAAACATACTATTAATAATATTCCTAAATCTCAATTTCTGTGCTTGAAGAGAATCTGCTCATCACAGCCGGATTTGATACTATCTCACCAAGAATTAGCTAACAGATTTCTAGCAAGGGAATATGGTATACAGAATGTGAACTCGGCCATGTAATGGGCAAACAACACATCCAGGGATACCTTATTACAATACAAACACACATCCAGGAGGGACAATAAGGATACTTTGAGAATGGTCACTACATTTGGTAGTAATACAGCCTCTTTGACTGATGTAACAGATAAACATTGGAATATTTTGCAGGCTGATGAAGAACTGGGTGACATTTTAGGGGACAAATGCTCATATTCCTTCAGGTGGGGTAAAACACTAGGGTCACATTTTTCTCACTATAAAAAAATCACTCATCAGGATGTCATTGACCATTAAATAACATTAACAGGAGAGAGATTGGTTGGTTCATACCCTTGTGGACACTGCACCTTCTGTAAATATGTTTTCAAAACAAAATCATTTACTAGTAAAACACCGGGCAGGTTTATGACATGAATTTTTACGCCAGTTGGGAACAGACTGGATTATATATTTGACCACCTACACTTGTCAAGCCTTTTATGTACGGCAAACTTCTAGACAATTTAGGTGTAGGATGTCAGAACATCTAGGAGACATCAGAAATGCAAGGGCCACCAATGCTTTATACAGGCATTCACTTGTTCATCACACGGCTGAATTTATTTTTACAGTCATTGATAAAATATCGGGCAACAGATCTTTTAAAACAGGGTGGCATGGTATATTAAACATGAAGGAAAGGAAAGGGATTGTGAAATTCGGGGGTTTATTCCCACCAGGATTAAATGACAAACTATAGGGTTTTGTCAACATCTCCTTTCTCTTCATAGGTCTTGATACTATTCATGGATAAATAAATTTCATAGGTTTAGTGTAATTAAGAAAGAAAAAACATTTTGTTTGCATTTTACATTTTGCTGATTGTATTCTATTTGTATGATTTAGTATCAAACTGAATATTCATTAGTCAGGAAATGATGTAATTTGTCTTTAATTAGACAGAGTATATATTGCAGTCTTCATACTGCTTTATTGTATGTACCACTGATGAAAGCAATATGCTGAAACCGGTCTGGTTTTTCTCAATAAACATTCACGCTCCCAAGGTGCTGGCTCTCTTTTGTTTTATCACATGGGATCACCCATAGTCATAAAATATCAGGATCTGCAGGCAGAAACGAAAGCAATGTGGAAGAAAGATACCCAGACAGTTCCAATAGTAGTAGGAGCGATGGGTCTTATAAAAGGGAATCTACAATCATATTTAGATATGGTACCAGTCTGTGTAACCCCATACGAATTGCAGAAGGTGTCATTACTGGGCACATTGCGGGTGCTGCAATCAGCACTTTTGGCTGACATCAGAGACTGAAACAATATTAATTACATGAACTTTAATCATACTTTGACTTAGGAATAGGGTTCATTCCTGTCATGCTATTAGAAATCCAAAATATTTGGAGAAATTAGAAAAGGGAAAACCTTAAAGAACACACAGTATTACTTTAGAGAAGGCACAAATAAGCAACAGGATTGATACTCTTCAGTAGGATTTGTTAATTGAACGGACACATTGTGTTTTTTTTTCAATTTGAAGGTCCAACTGACCAGGTTGACATGATTCCATTCAGTGCTGTCACTGCCTGAACATCTATTTTGCCAGAATGGTGAGTCTGTGAATTTGGTGGCTGTTATATCCATCTTACAGCAACACAGTGCAGCTGTGGATCTATGGATTAGCTATACATGTGTGCTTCACACACAGGTGTGGACTTCTGCAGATTTGGTTTCTTAAGCTGTGTACTCATAACTGTTACCTACCATTGTTCTTCAACTAGTGGTTGTTCTTTTTCTGCTGTGGCAATTCCTTCAAACACTGGTACTGTGACTCTCACTACTACAAAGGAACAACACTTCTTTTTCGGCATTTCTGACTCCCTGTTTCCCTGTTTAAAATATCTTGCCTAATGATGCCCTTATTCTATTATCCAAAGATAATTACAATGTATTTCCTGTTAAGTATTTTGTAATTATTTCATTTTATAATTGCATACTGACAGGCTGCATATTGGCGGAACTAGTATTTTTATTAATTGGGGGACTAGATGGGAGAAGACGCAAGAAGGAGAAATGATATGTAGAGAGCGTCTGTTGCTGGGTGGAAGTAAGTAATATAATACAAACAGGGTGGAATATGTTGCAGTTATTTGAAAAATACTTTGTGACAGGGAACTCTGGTTCATAGGTCAGTAAGTGGTTGAAGAAAATGTTGCTCCATTAAGTGGAGAGATGGTGCAAGGAAGCAGAATTGCCATTAGAAGTATACTTTTTAGGTAAATAAAGCATTAGAAATGTCTTATGCATTTATACTGTTAACTTACTTAAGTGTATCTATCGATTTGTTCAGCTAGCCTTTCTTGACCAGGTTAGACCCACTAGGCTAGTGGCCTGTCTCTAGGGGAGACATGAGGTAGTGTTTGTACTACTTGGGGAAATATGACCAGGGCATCAGGGAACTTCCCCAACTGTTTTCGACAGGTGTTATAGGATTTTTACTTCCACCTGAACTTCCACCAACTTAAGCAGATGGAACCTAAGTTTGACTTCTCATCTGAAGGATGACTTACTCAGGACTGCAGCAACCCCCTTATTTTGCACTGGAGTGTCAGTAGTCCAACTACCTAGTATGGTAATAGAATCGTCAGCCTTCTGCACCAAAGGTGAGTGTGCTACCCATTGCGCCTTTGACACTATAGTAGTAATGACACTGCAATTCATAGATAAACTTTTAAAATAAGTTTTTTTGACACTTAAGCTTAAGTTTTAGACCCATGTTATTTTCCACTCCCAAGGTGTGCCTTTTCTTACACACACACAAGTGTAATGACTTGTATATGTATACAAGCAAATGCATTTGTATCTCTGTGCATTTTATATATGTGTGTTTGTGTGTGTGTACTCAGGTATGCATGTGATTTGTATAATTGTGTATCTATGTGTGTTAATGTATGTATATATATTTATATGTAAATATACACGTGCATCTATGTATTCGAAAAAGCAAGTGTCCGAATCCAATATATACTGATCACAGTTTAACGAAAGAGCTTTAATTGAAAAAGAGCTTCCATTAAACTGTGAAAAAAAAAAAAAAAAAACCACTAATTAAATGTTTTTGCAGGGGGCTGCATCCCCACACCCCCCACACTTAAATATTCTCATTCCAAGGTCGCACTACAGCGGAGTAAAGGAATATTCCCTTACTCGCACCGCAGTGCAACCGGCACACCACTCACACATACCCAAAATTGCTGCTTCGATGAACAGCAATTTTGGGTATGTGTGAGCATGAATTTGACTTTCGGTGAAAGTTAAATTTGCACAAGTGTCCGGGTTCCATATATTCATATATGTGTGAGTATGAATGTACGTGCACATATAAATATTTTTTGAAGGAAGTTAATGATTGAGTTTTCCTGATAATAAGTGAAAGTATATTTCATAAACTTGGATGTTAAGATGTATTGTGACTTTTTTATTGTTTTGATTTCATTTTTGAATTGTTTTCTTTTCCCTAATGTTAGTTGTCTCATCAGATCTAGACTTTCAGATTAAACCGGAGCAGACATTGACTTCTGCCAGGTCTAAAAAAACATGCTCAGGTTTTCCAATCCTTTGTTTTTTAAGTAAATAGTTGTTGTATATTACCTTTTCAAGTTCTTTCATGTGGTCAGAATTTAAATTGCTGACTAACATTGTCTTTAGAAATCTTTGTCTTTTTTTTTTTACCACATATTTTGAAATTATAATTGTGTTCTTTTTACAGTCTGATGATGTCACATCTGTTGTCATTTGAAAGCTAAATCTGGTGGTGTCAAGGGATAAAGCCCAAGAGACTTATTCTTCACTAGCTTCTCAGATGGTTGATGTAGCTGGCAGAGTCAGATGAGCATGCCTGTCGAGGGGGGAGGGTGTGAATGCAAAGTGGATTGGGTTTTTGATTGACAGAACCTGTGGGAGAAGGGAAGGTAATGCATACTGTGTTCTGGAGTTGACATTCAGCTCACAAAGCCACTGCTTTGTGGTAACCTTTTTAATTAGTGTGCTGAAGTGAGCACTTGTATGAGGAGAGGCATTGTGAATGTTTACCATAAATCTGAGCACATATTGTCCTATTCAGGGATGGGATTACATATGCTCAAGACACCCTAATATCTTGGATAATGGTGACGGTGCAAGCAGCCCTTAAGACTGCCCCTGTAGAAGGTCGCCCTGTTTTTCTGAGAAGATTCTCACCAGAAGAAAACAAATGGACTCAAGTCCTGTTGGAGGAGGCTTGACAGTCTGCGTGGATTAGGGCAAAAAGAATCTAGAAGAAAAAAAAAATATCATTAAAGGTGAGACCATTATTACTGCACTAGGTGTTTATTTTCTGTAGGCCATCTTGGAATACCTCAGCATCTTTTTATTTTTGCAAATATGTTAACCAGTTTGCAGTAGTCATTTGTCATTGGTAATTCCATAGCCTTTCCATGTCTGAGAAGAATAGTCCAAAAAGTAGTGCAGAGCCATGCGAACTTTAACCTTTTGTGTTCCCTGCCATTTTAAGTAAAGCCGTCAGCATAGTCAAAATGGAGTTTACACAGAATACTGATCAAACTGATGTCTGTTTCTTGAAAGGACAGTATGCACTAGTAATTCCCACCTGGAAGGTATTACTACACTTGGAGAGTGAGCAGCCTGTGGTACATAGCATTAAATAAGGTATGGGAAGATGGGGTGGAGGTATGTAATTATATACTGTGACTGGTAATTGAAGATCACAGAATGATGAGCTGGTAGATGTTTGATATGAATCTTTGATTGTAACAAGTAGACTTATTTATATTTAACATTTGTTTATCGGGAAAGTCCGACTGGGACAGAGCCCATTTTCAGCAGATGCGCTGGCAGAAATGCTCCACGCGCATGTCTTTGTAATGTGGGAGGAAACAAGAGCACCTGGAGGAAACCCACGGTAATGCAGTGAGGACATGCAGCACACGCACGTTTTTTGTAATGTGGGAGGAAACAAGAGCACCTGGAGGAAACCCACGGTAATGCAGGGAGGACATGCAGACTCTGCACAGAAGGCACCCCAGCTGAGAATCAGACCGCAGACCCTCTTGCTGTGAGGCAACAATGCTAACCACTGCACCACTGTGCCAGCCCTTGCCAGTGTTCTCTAAGTTTGGGATGCTAAAGTGAAGTGGCAATAATTCTGTGGTAAGTTATCTTCTTTAACAAGGAAGAGGTTGCTGATAATATGGGAGAGACTGATGCTCAAGTAGTAATGGTGGTGGTAAGGGAAGAAGTGGGGCTAAACAACAGTTGTATTTGTTTGTATTTTGGATATTGTCCTGAGTTAAGCCCATTTTGAGCAGAGACCTTTGAGGAAGCTCAAGTAGAAGAATGGCTATTGACAGACTTCCACTATGGCTGCACATTGATTAACAGCTTCATTTCAGTTCTCCCAGTCTGAAAGAGAATACGAGAGATAATGGGCCAGTAACTCTGCCAGTTTTAGTAAATTCAGTTACTAGCTAGTAAGTACAGTGCCTAGGTGCCGTCAAAGAAGAAACTTGGCCTGAAAATAAAATTGACTAGAAAGGTGAAGAGAAACCACTGACTAGTAACAGTCCTGCAGCTGTTTAGCAAAAAGCAGTTCAAGCTACAGCTTTGTTAGGGACGTGGCTTCCTGCAATTTAGAGGGGGGGAAATCATGTAGTCATAGCTGATTACAATAAACAAAACTTTTAAGAATATGTCAACTCAGTAACAAAATCCCGGAAAAAATGGAAAAAGTTTTAACCAGCTATTCAGATGAACTGACAAAACTGCAGAAATCTGAGATCAAAATGAATAGACTAGCTGAATATGAGACTGCTTAAGAAGAGCTGTTTCAAAAAGTGTTGAGTTAGAGGACAAAGCACACAGCATACAGGGAAAACACAGTTTTAACAGTTACAGTAACCATGAAACAATGGCAGACCACTTTGCAATTAAGCTATGATAAAGGAAAGAGTATTATCCCAGGGATAAAAATTCAAAAGGGGATACTCCAGGGTGACTCTCTGTCACCGTTGCTATTCTGACTTTCCAAACCCATTAAGCTGTTTATTTAATAGCTTAGGCCATGGCTACAATTTGGCTCCTAGAAAACAACAGTCTAATGACTTCTCATCTTCTCTTTGTTGATGATTTAAAACTGTACAGCTCATCAGATGAGGAAATGAAAGCACAGCTGCAGGTTGTCAAAACTTTTTCAGATGATATTATAATGTCATTTAGTCTTGATAAATGTGCAAAAGTAACCTTTAAAGCAGGAAAACTGCAGCACAAGGAAAACATGAATTTGGGACAAGAATGTGATATAAAAGAACTTGAGCAAGAGGGAGTGTATAAATACTTGGGAAGTGATTAAGGATCAGCAATAAAACATAAATGTGAATAAAACTCAGTAAGGAATACTTTAGAAGACTTATATTAATCCTGAGAATAGCACTGACATCTAGGAACAAGATCCATGCTATAAATCAATTTGCTCTTCCTGTCCTAATGTACAGTTTTGGAGTGATTGACTGGCCCCAAAAGGTGTTGGATAGATTAGATATTAACACAATAAGGATGTTGATTGACTGGCCTCAAAAGGTGTTGGATAGATTAGATATTAACACAAGAAGGATGTTGATTGACTGGCCTCAAAAGGTGTTGGATAGAGTAGATATTAACACAAGAAGGATTTTGATTGACTGGCCTCAAAAGGTGTTGCATAGATTAGATATTAACACAAGAAGGATGTTTCATGCTCACCAAATGATTTATAAATATCATTGTATACCAAGATTATATATTCCCCATTCCGAAGGAAGGATGGGCCTCCTTGAAATTGATTACATGTATAGATCTGCAATCGTGGGACTCCGCACATATCTACTGACCTCACAAGATCCAAATGTATGAAAGTTTTGAAACATGAAGATAATAAATCTAAGATGTCTTCTCTGCTTAATTTAGCAGAACGACATCAAGCAAGAAAGAAAATCAAGCCAGAAGTAGATAAAAACCAGGCAGCAACTGAATGTCCTAAAAAACAAAAGAAATAATATAAGGTGAAGGACCAGATGAGAAGGTAAGAAATGTGGAAAAAACATAAATGTAGTTGCAAGTATAGAAAACTTCTGGAAGAGCCTCATGTAGATCAGGAACGAACGCAGTAATGGTTAAGGAGAGGCAAATTCAAACCAAGAAATGAAAGGTTAATATTGGCAGCCCAAGATAATGGGCTACGTACACACTGGCTTACAAAGTAAATTAAACATGTGGGAGAAACAGACAAATGTAGGCTTTGTAAAACCAAATTGGAAACAGTTGCACACCTTGTTGCTGGTTGCAACACACTAATAGCTGAAAGACTGTATACTGAAAGGCATAATAATGTAGCGAGACTGTTGAACTGGGGATTGTGCAAACATTATGGTATCAAACTGGCTGAAAAACACTGGAAACATGAGCCATAAAGCATCATAAAAAGTTTATATCACATGGGATCAGAAAAAGCAGACTAGTAAGTACGGTAGTCGCACAGGCCAAGCAAATTATGACAAAACAAAAGAGAGCCAGCACCTTGGGAGTGTGTTGTTTATTGAGAAAAACCAGACTGGTTTCAGCATATTGCTTTCATCAGTGGTACATACAATAAAGCAGTATGAAGACTGTAATATATACTCTGTCTAATTAAAGACAAATTACATCATTTCCTGACTAATGAATATTCAGTTTGATACTAAACCATACAAATAGAATACAATCAGCAAAATGTAAAATGCAAACAAAATGTTTTCTTTCTTAATTACACTAAACCTATGACATTTATTTATCCATGAATAGTATCAAGACCCATGAAGAGAAAGGAGATGTTGACAAAACCCTACAGTTTGTCATTTAATCCTGGTGGGAATAAACCCCCTAATTTCACAATCCATTTCCTTTCCTTCATGTTTAATATACCATGCCACCCTGTTTTAAAAGATCTGCTGCCCAATATTTTATCAATGACTGTAAAAGTAAATTTAGCCATGTGATGAACAAGTGAATGCCTGTATAAAGCATTGGTGGCCCTTGCATTTCTGATGTCCCCTAGATGTTCTGACATCCTACACCTAAATTGTCTAGAAGTTTGCTATACATAAAAGGCTTGACAAGTGCAGGTGGCCAAATATATAATCCAGTCTGTTCCACAATTGGCATACAAATTCATGTCATAAACCTGCCCAGTGTTTTTACTAGTAAATTATTTTGTTTTGAAAACATATTTACAGAAGGTGCAGTGTCCACAAGGGTATGAACCAACCAGTCTCTCTCCTGTTAATGTTATTTGATGGTCAATGACATCCTGATGAGTGATTTTTTTATAGTGAGAAAAATGTGACCCTAGTGTTTTACCCCGCCTGAAGGAATATGAGCATTTGTCCCCCAAAATGTCACCCAATTCTTCATTAGCCTGCAAAATATTCCAGTGTTTATCTATTACATCAGTCAAAGAGGCTGTATTCCTACCAAATGTAGTGACCATTCTCAAAGTATCCTTATTGTCCCTCCTGGATGTGTGTTTGTATTGTAATAAGGTATCCCTGGATGTGTTGTTTGCCCATTGCATGGCAGAGTTCACATTCTGTATACCATATCCCCTTGCTAGAAATCTGTTAGCTAAATCTTGGTGAGATAGTGTCAAATCCTGCTGTGATGAGCAGATTCTCTTCAAGCACAGAAATTGAGATTTAGGAATATTATTAATAGTATGTTTGGGATGGAGACTGGAGGCATGTAAGAGGCTGTTGCATTGTGGATATTTACGTTAAACGGTGTGCAATGTATTGTCTGGTTGATGCTGTAAATTGACATCCAAAAAGTGAATCTCATCCTTGTAAAAATGCACTGTGAACTCAGTCCCCCACTTATTTTCATTGATATATTCAATGAATATCTCCAGATAGTCACTGTCTCCTTTCCATATAAGCCAACAGTCGTCCAGAAAATGTCTCCATATGTTAATCTCTGGCAAATATAGGTTATGTGACTCATTATATATGGTATGTTCTTCGACATATCCCATATATTAATCAACATATATTGGGGCAAAAGATGCCCCCATTGCTGTACCTTGTATTTGCCAGTAACATTCATTTTTGAAATAGAAGACGTTTTTGGTGAGGACATTTTTGGCCATGCAAATGAGCAAGGTATTGAAACCTGAATTGTAAAGATTGGCCTTATTTAACCAAAATTCTAATGCTGTTAATCCTGCCCAGTGTGGAATGCTAGTGTAAAGTGATTTGACATCCAGAGTACACATCAATCAGTGGGGTTCTAATTCTGACTCGGACGCAGTTTATAAAAACTCGGTTGTGTCCTTTAGCCTGGCTCTAACATGTGGCTATTAGCGGTTGTAAATGTTCAGTCAGAAATGCTGATAATGGTTCTGTAAGGGAGCCAATACCCGATACAATGGGTCTACCCAGTGGAGCAATCAAAGATTTGTGAATTTTGGGCAATAAGCATAGATATTGTTTTCCCGAGTCTTTAACCATTAAGTGTTGTCTTATTTTATCACTGATAATTCCACATTTTGGGACGGATTAGTTATTGGTGATCACATAGATGTATTCTGGAAAATTTGCACACATGTCTTATCTGGTTTGTGATATTTATCATTACATTCAATAGGTCGATTTTTTAAGAAATTCTTTTTGGATCGGAACTGAGTATCTGAACATATAGTGTATATTTATTATACACATTATTGGCTTTAATTGGAGGGGCGATTACCTCTGTCTGCTTTTTGATCCATTCAGCAAGCCTTTGCACTTGTTTGAGACTCAAAGGATTGTGAACAACACAACTGGTAAAAGTAAGCCCAGGATTGGGCATATGGGGATTATATTTTTCCAGCACCTTTGATAGTCTGTCTAAGAGACGCCTGGTAGACTATAGATTGGCCTTATCACATCACAGTTGATATGGGTGATTGAAGCAATTTAGCAACTTATGTTCATGGATTAACAAATTACTTCAGGGCCTTTGTGGAGATAAGGATGACATCCATGTATTTGGAATCAAACCTACTGATGAGGGCACAAAGGAGAACAGTTGGATAGAGCCAGTTGACTGTTGTAATTTGCTCTTCACTCAGCTTGGTAAAAAGGTGAAAACTCTATATACCAACATCTGGCATTTAAAGCTTTTTAAAGCATATCAAAATCAAAACATTACCTCGAGGGGTTTAAGGACTAAACTGCAACCATTAGTAAGCAAGCCAGATGACACATTACTAAGGGATTGGAACATGGCACAACAGAAGGCGTCCATGCCCTTTGTTAACATCTTAGCATCCTATTATAAAAGAACAATTGAGGTCAGCACGTGATATGCAAAAAATATGTGAAGAGTTGAAAAAACATGAAGAGCAAACCAATTTTGAGGACAATCTTAGCAGACTTTCAAAGGAATTGACTATTTCTGAAAATCATTTAAAAGATAAAAAGCTACATAAATTCTCTAGAGACATGGAAGATTATGAGAGGGGTAGGCCCTTTGAGTCACAGAGAAGTGTTAGGTTTGCTGATGGAACAAAAAATACTACTCAGATACATAAAAAAGACCCAGATCCATACTGAAAAAAGGTAGACCCAATACTACAACTTCGGGGGAGGAATCCTCCACCACTGACACCAAATCCACATACATTAGTGACTCTCTTGATTCCAAGAGGAGTCGGAGTTTAGAACACCCTTTAGGGGTAGGAAGCACAGGGGGGGAATGTAAGCAAGGGATAAAAACCATAGTGGATCTCTTTCAATCAATAGTGAAATAAATGTAGAGTGTTCAAATGTGCACAACATTTCTAAACATGTTTTATCACCTGAACAGGAATTACTATTGAATAAAGGACTTGGTTTTATCCCAGGTTTCTTTGTGGATGAAAGCATTTTTGTCTCTGATATTTTATCATTTTGTAGAAAGCTTAATTTGAAATTGTATTTTGGCCAACATGATCATTCTCAAATATCGACTGAATTTCGATTCTATAAATCTAATTTTAATCCACCCATGAACAAACATGTGGCCATTTTCCAACAGGCAGTAATCAAAGATTTGCATTATAAACTAAGTTCTTCACAGATCCTCAGAAACAATTTAACAATGGCTGAACAAAAGGTTTTCACAGATCTTAGAGCAAACACTGACATTACCATTTTACCAGTGGATAAGGGTGGGGCGGTGGTCGTTATGGACTCCAGTTATTACTGGGCTGAGGGAAGTAGACAATTGTCTAACACTCAGCATTACATGAATATGCCCACCGACCCCACTCTGAATTTCAAAAAAGAGATTGATGATTTTTTGCAGGAAGCTGTCGATCATGGAATTATCAGTGATAAAATAAGACAACACTTAATGGTTAAAGACCTGGACAAACAATATCTATACTTATTGCCCAAAATTCACAAATCTTTGATTGCTCCATTGTGTAGACCCATTGTATCAGGTATTTGGCTCCCTTGCAGAACCATTATCAGCATTTCTGACTGAACATTTACAACCGCTATTGCCACATGTTAGAGCCAGGCTAAAGGACACAACCGAGTTTTTACAAATTGTGTCCGAGTCGGAATTAGAACCCCACTGTTTGTGTGTACCCTGGATGTCAAATCACTTTACACCAGCATTCCACACTGGGCAGGATTAACAGTGTTAGAATTTTGGTTAAATAAGGCCAATCTTTACAATCCAGGATTCAATACCATGCTTATTTGCATGGCCGAACAAGTCCTCACCAAAAACATCTTCTATTTCAAAAATGAATGTTACTGGCAAATACAAGTTACAGCAATGGAGGCATCTTTTGCCCCAATATATGTTGATTTATATATGGGATATGTTGAAGAACATATCATATATAATGAGTCACATAACCTATATTTGCCAGAGATTGACATATGGAGATGTTTTCTGGACGACTGTTGGCTTATATGGAAAAGAAGCAGTGACTATCTGGAAGAATTCATTGAATATATAAATGAAAACAAGTGGGGGGCTGAGTTCGTGGTGAATTTTCACAAGAATGAGATTCACTTTTTGGATGTCAATTTACAGCGTCGACCAGACAATACATTACACACCACTGTTTATCATAAATATCCACAATACAACAGCCTCTTACATGCCTCCAGTCTCCATCCCAAACATACTATTAATAATATTCCTAAATCTCAATTTCTGTGCTTGAAGAGAATCTGCTCATCACAGCCGGATTTGATACTATCTCACCAAGAATTAGCTAACAGATTTCTAGCAAGGGAATATGGTATACAGAATGTGAACTTGGCCATGTAATGGGCAAACAACACATCCAGGGATACCTTATTACAATACAAACACACATCCAGGAGGGACAATAAGGATACTTTGAGAATGGTCCCTACATTTGGTAGGAATACAGCCTCTTTGACTGATGTAACAGATAAACATTGGAATATTTTGCAGGCTGATGAAGAACTGGGTGACATTTTAGGGGACAAATGCTCATATTCCTTCAGGTGGGGTAAAACACTAGGGTCACATTTTTCTCACTATAAAAAAATCACTCATCAGGATGTCATTGACCATTAAATAACATTAACAGGAGAGAGATTGGTTGGTTCATACCCTTGTGGACACTGCACCTTCTGTAAATATGTTTTCAAAACAAAATCATTTACTAGTAAAAACACCGGGCAGGTTTATGACATGAATTTTTACGCCAGTTGGGAACAGACTGGATTATATATTTGACCACCTACACTTGTCAAGCCTTTTATGTACGGCAAACTTCTAGACAATTTAGGTGTAGGATGTCAGAACATCTAGGAGACATCAGAAATGCAAGGGCCACCAATGCTTTATACAGGCATTCACTTGTTCATCACACGGCTAAATTTACTTTTACAGTCATTGATAAAATATCGGGCAACAGATCTTTTAAAACAGGGTGGCATGGTATATTAAACATGAAGGAAAGGAAATGGATTGTGAAATTAGGGGGTTTATTCCCACCAGGATTAAATGACAAACTATAGGGTTTTGTCAACATCTCCTTTCTCTTCATGGGTCTTGATACTATTCATGGATAAATAAATTTCATAGGTTTAGTGTAATTAAGAAAGAAAAAACATTTTGTTTGCATTTTACATTTTGCTGATTGTATTCTATTTGTATGGTTTAGTATCAAACTGAATATTCATTAGTCAGGAAATGATGTCATTTGTCTTTAATTAGACAGAGTATATATTGCAGTCTTCATACTGCTTTATTGTATGTACCACTGATGAAAGCAATATGCTGAAACCGGTCTGGTTTTTCTCAATAAACATTCATGCTCCCAAGGTGCTGGCTCTCTTTTGTTTTATCACATGGAATCACCCATAGTCATAAAATATCAGGATCTGCAGGCAGAAACGAAAGCAATGTGGAAGAAAGATACCCAGACAGTTCCAATAGTAGTAGGAGCGATGGGTCTTATAAAAGGGAATCTACAATCATATTTAGATATGGTACCAGTCTGTGTAACCCCATACGAATTGCAGAAGGTGTCATTACTGGGCACATTGCGGGTGCTGCAATCAGCACTTTTGGCTGACATCAGAGACTGAAACAATATTAATTACATGAACTTTAATCATACTTTGACTTAGGAATAGGGTTCATTCCTGTCATGCTATTAGAAATCCAAAATATTTGGAGAAATTAGAAAAGGGAAAACCTTAAAGAACACACAGTATTACTTTAGAGAAGGCACAAATAAGCAACAGGATTGATACTCTTCAGTAGGATTTGTTAATTGAACGGACACATTGTGTTTTTTTTTCAATTTGAAGGTCCAACTGACCAGGTTGACATGATTCCATTCAGTGCTGTCACTGCCTGAACATCTATTTTGCCAGAATGGTGAGTCTGTGAATTTGGTGGCTGTTATATCCATCTTACAGCAACACAGTGCAGCTGTGGATCTATGGATTAGCTATACATGTGTGCTTCACACACAGGTGTGGACTTCTGCAGATTTGGTTTCTTAAGCTGTGTACTCATAACTGTTACCTACCATTGTTCTTCAACTAGTGGTTGTTCTTTTTCTGCTGTGGCAATTCCTTCAAACACTGGTACTGTGACTCTCACTACTACAAAAGAACAACACTTCTTTTTCGGCATTTCTGACTCCCTGTTTCCCTGTTTAAAATATCTTGCCTAATGATGCCCTTATTCTATTATCCAAAGATAATTACAATGTATTTCCTGTTAAGTATTTTGTAATTATTTCATTTTATTATTCAACAGGGTAAGTCTGTAGGACACATATGTACCTCTTCAGGAGTTACCTAGGGATACCACCTGGTTTAGTCCCTTGCTTAGAGTAACACAGTAGGCAAGTGGAGGTAGAAAGAGCTGAATTCTGTACTCTTGACTACAGGAAGCAACTTGTTTATTTATTTATTTATTTATTTATTTACATTTGTTGACCGGGCTAGTCTAGCTGGATACATATCGCTTTTCAGTGGAGGCCCGAGGAGAAAAGCTCCAACATGAGTGAATTAATACATTCAAAATATTCTAAAAATGACTAGTTTCACATTACATAATAAGACATGATAAGAAAAAATTAATAAATTGTGAACAATGTAAGGTTTCATTAGAGTAGAAGTAAGAAATAAACAAGTCTTAATGCTTTAGTAGGGTTCATGTGAAGTCAATCAAAATCTAAAGCATTAGAACATTAGCAAAACTATTTAGTAGTGTTGTTCATAAGATATGGGGGGTAATTGTTAAGGAAGCAGGAGAAAAAGAAACAGGGAGGGAGAGAAGAAAAGTAGATTCAATCAGGCTTTGAACAGGGGCAAAGCCAATGTATTTTAAGGTGGTCTCTAAGGTGTTTTTTAAAGATTAGAGAGGATGAAAGTGAGGTGAGTGTATTAGGAAGTTTGTTCCAGATTCTACCCACAACATTGGAGAAGAGGGAATCACCTGCTTTGTTATTAGAAGGGTGGCTGGCAATAAGTAGCTTATTAGCTGAGCGTAGTGATGAAAGATTTTATAAGGGAGATCAGATTAGTGAGGATGGGAGTATTAGTAGGATGGTGCAGGATTTTTTGTGCAATCACAAGTTGATTGTATTGTCGTTGATTTTGTAGTTCTAACCATTTGAGTTGTTTAAGGTTGAGGCAGTGATGGGTTCTGTACGGAGAGACAGTGGCAAATCTGGTTATGTTATTGTAGCTAGTTTCAAGTTTGGTGAGACTATGCTTTGATAGATTGGTGTAAATGGCAGATGCATCGAATAGGGTGGAAGTAAGATGAGTCTGGGCAATGGATTTCTTAGCTAGTGGTGTAAGGAAGGGTTTTATTCTTTACAGGGAGCCTAATTTTTTATTAACAGTTTTTATAATATTATTAACATGGGCATCGAAGCTGAGGTTATGGTCAATAGTTATACCAAGTAGTTGAGCAGTAGAATCAGGGGAAATGCAGGTTCCATTGTCAGAGGTAATAGTGAAGTGGAACTGAGGAGATTTTATGGTGGGAGTAAAGAGTAGTAGCTTAGTTTTCTTGGGGTTAAGAAGAAGGCAGCGTTGGGTGAACCATTTTTCAACTGTGTTAAATACATTTTGTGTAAGGGTGTGGAGAGAGGAAGAAGACTTGGCAGTACAGATAAGAGTAGAGTCATCAGCGTATTGTATACAGGTGGAATGTGGAAAAACAGTATGGAGATCATTAATAAAGATGGAGAAAAGAAGAGGGCCTAGGATAGAACCTTGAGGAACTCCAGTGCTCAATGGGAGGTGTGTGGATAAATTATTGTCCCAGAGTACTGCTTGTTGTCTATTTTCCAGATAAGATTTGAACCAAAGGATTGCTTGTGGGTCAAGAGATTGGGCTTTTAGCACATTAATAAGTAGGTTGTGATTGACCATATCAAAGGCTTTGGAAAGGTCAATAAATAGAGCAGCTGAGAGACAGTTATTGTTATGATTCCTATTTATGCAATCAGTAAAAGTTAAAAGGGCAGAAGTAGTGCTATGAAAGGGCCTAAATCTGTGTTGGCAGTTAGCAAGCAAGTTGTTTTGGAGAAGGTGCTGGAGTAGCTGATGGTGAATACATTTTTCCATAATTTTGGCTAGTGGGGAGAGTAAAGCAATAGGACAGTAGTTGGAGATTTCAGTAGATTTACCTCCTTTGTGCAAAGGGATTATATGAGAGAATTTCCATATAGAGGGGATGTAGGCTTCAGAGATGGATCTGTTTATCAGGATAGAAACAGGGTATGCTATGGCTTTGGCTGCAATTTGAAGGTATTCTGCTGGGAGGCAATCAGCCGAGGGAGTGCAGGGTTTGAGTTTTTGAAGGAGTTTGCAGATAAAGGAGGTTGGTACAGGTTGCAAATGAAGGGAGGGAAAGGGTCTGTTAGTGTGTTGTGTAGGAGTGGGGGTCATGGGAACTAGAGTTTGAGTTAAAGTTTGAATAGCTTCAATGAAGTAATTGTTAAAGGCATTAGCTATTTGCAGAGGATTACTACTGGGAATAGAGCAGGGGGAAGGAGTTGTGGCATGTCCTGGTTTGAGAAGTTTATTAATGCCAGACCAGACTTTTTTAGGATTATTAGAGTGTGAATGTTGCAGGTGGGAGTAGTAGTTTTTTTTATCTGAGATTATATCCTTTTTGACAGCATTTCTTAGTTGTTTAAAGTATTGATGATCTACAGAGCTTTTAGAGGTTCTCCATCTTGCCCATATTTTGTTTCGTAGAAACATTTTTTCTTTGGTTTGTTTTGTGAGCCAGGGGGCTATTTTTGTCCTAATTCTGGAGGAGCGGAAAGGAGCATGGTTATTTAGAATTTGAAGGAAAGTAGAATTAAAGTAAGAGATTGCTTCATCTAGATTAAGTAGTTTCAGAGATGACCAGTTACATGCTTTTAGTTCATTAATAAAATTCTCAGCTTGGAAGTGTTTCTTAGAATGATAGGTGACAAAATTGTTCTTTTTTGGGCTATATTTCTTTTTAGTGATAAAGGTTAAAATGTGATCACTAATGTTGTCAGGGAGAGATCCTACCTTATAGGTATCTGGGTGACTATAAGGATCCAGCCAAGAGTAGTTTCTTTGTTACTTGGTTTGTGGATCCTAGTGGGGAAGTTTATTATTTGATTGAAACCAAATAGATTAATATGGGTGTTAGGGGTGGGGGAATTACATAAGGTCCAGTCTATATTAAAATCTCCTAATACAATTGTTTCCTGTGGTAAATGGGTAGAAAGGCTATTGAGAATGTTTTCTAGGGTGCTAATATTGTTTCCTGGAGGGATGTAAGAGCAGATTATATAGATTGCTTTAGAGCTATTCATTTGGAGTTTGATAGTAAGGGTCTCAGCACTGGTATTTGAGGGTAGTGATACATCATAGAGTGAAACCAGAAGATCAGATTTGAACAAGATAGCTACACTGCCACCTTTTTTTGATGTACGGTCACATCTTAGGATATTATATCCAGGAGGAGTTATTTCTAGGTCATGAGTAGAAGGTTTTAGCCAAGTTTCTGTAAGGGGAAGGATATCAAATGGATAAACCTGAAGGAGAGCATGCAATTGACTAATTTTGTTGTTAATGCTACGAATATTAAGATGTGCTATACTGAGGGAGTTCTGAGTTATTAAAGAAGAGGTAGCATTATTAAATGATGGATTCTGTAGATTGGTATTTGGTGGGGATGGGCCAGGATTGGGATGAATATATCCACCTGTTAGAATGTTTATGGTTTGAATGGATGAAATCTTTAAGTATTTATAGTACTTGGGTGGGGTTAGCTTATTGGGGAGGTAAGAAACATGGGTGTTTCTATGGAACTTGGGAAGCAAATAGGCTGAAGTAGAGGTGATGTTGCTATGGAAAAGGCTGTGGGGATGTGTGATGGGGAGTGTTTGTAGATAGGTCACATTGTGCTTTAGAGTGTAGTGTTCATATGCGGTGAGTGAGTAAGTTAAGGATAGAAGTAAAAATAAGGAAGAGGAGACAAGAAAGTTTTTCAGGGAAGGTTTGAGAGAATGGGCCATTAGGGCAGTGGAATAGAAAGGTTATATACAGAAGATAGGAAGCTTAAAGTGTAGATAAAAGGTAGGGAGAAATAAATGTAATGGTTTAGAAAGATAGTCATAAGAAGGGAGTAGAAGATAAACTAAATAGCTGTAAAAGAAGTGATTATACTTACTGATTATGTGTAGAGGTGAGTAAGGAGTAAGCTAAGGAGAGAAGTCAGGAGGAATGTTGTTAAAAGCTCAAAGCCTTAAATGTCTGTGCTAAGTACTGAAAAATATATTTGTTTTACTATTTTCTACTTCTGCTTTACTTGCTTTTACAGTGTTTACATAGGTTAATACTAAGCTAACTGCCCTTGCAAGACATTTTAAGCATAGCCAATTATCCCTTGTGAGACTCAAACCATGCACTTTGTGTTTGTAAGGCAAAAACCTTAAACATTAGGCCACCCTCCCAACCCTATATAGAAATGCAAACCTTTTCTATTTTATTAGTTTGTATTTATTTACACTTTGTTGATTGGGTTGTTAATCGGGTTAGTCTGACTAGGCCAACACCTTCTTTTCAGGGGAGACCAGAGGTGGAATGCATAGTTATTAAATTCTATTGCTGTCTTACTTGCTTCTACAGTGTTTAGATAATAACCAACAATTAAGTTTATTAGATGCTGCTCCTAATTTTATTTATTATTTTTATTTTACATTTGTTTACTGGGAAAGTCCCACTGGACACATGTCCTTTTTCAGAGGAGGCTCAGGGAGAAAAGCTCCAGTTAGTACAACAGCATACTAGTACGCTACATATTATATAATTGTAGTATGAGAAAATATTACATAGAAATATAACAGAATTCATTCAGGCTTCAAATTAACACTCCATATAATTACATTGATATAAAACAGGATTCATTCAGGTTTCAAATTAACATTCTATATTTAAAAGTAAATAACATTATAATGTCATAAACATTATGAGAATGCCCGAGTTAGAAAGGTACAATCATCATTTGCAAGTATACAACTGGAGACATTGATGGCTTATAGGTTAGACTGAGGAGAAAGTCTGGGCTAGAGTTGGTAAGATCGTGGTAGAGATTGCTAGGAGGCTGTTAGACAGAGGTAGAGCAAGGACACAGCCATTTGCTAAAGAGGTGTTTTTTTTTAAGTGTGTTTTGAATAGGGCTAGGGATGCTGTGGAGGTAATGGCTGTTGGCAGATCATTCCAGATTTTACCTACATAGTTTGCAAGGAGGGAATCACCTGCTTGGTTTATAGATATATAGGTTTTTATATGGTGTTTGTTGGTAGAGTGGAGTGATCTACTGCTGGCATAGGGTTAAAGCAGTGATTTTAGGGCTGGTGTTTTTTTGGGTTCTGACAGGATTTTATGAGCTGATGTTAGTTGTATGTAGTGCAAGAGTTGGGGGAGTTCTAACCAGTTGAATTGCTTGAGTTTGAGGCAATGGTGTGAGCTACCTGGTATGTTTGTGGCATATCTGGTGATTTTATTGTAACAGGTTTCAAGTTTCTGTAATTCAGATTTCTTAGGATTTGTGAGTATGGGGGCTGCATACAATAAGGTTGAAATTGAGTTTGGCAAATGGCAATTTTGGTACTTTTGATAAAGTAGTGTTTGTTTCTGTACAGGGTATCAAGTTTCTTTATGTACTTTTTTTTACTGTCTGGGAAATGTGAATGTTATATTTAAGTTTACAGTCAATTTCAATTCCTAAAAGTCTGGTGTGGAGGGATGGGGTTATAATGGTGTTGTTGAGTGAGGCAATGCTGAAGGTGTTAGGTGGGAGTGCAGTTTTGTTGGGGGAGAAGACCATTAGTTTGTTTTTATTTAGGGTTTGGGATTAAATGAGAATTTGTACGCCATGACTCAACTTCATGAAAGGCTTTTTGTGTTAGACTTTGAAGTTGTAGTAGAGAGGGTGCAGAACAAATCACTGCTGAGTTATCTACATATTGGATGAGTGGAGCATGAGGGCCTGATAAGTGGAGGTTATTTGTAAATATAGAGAATAGAATATTTGTTTTTATTTATTTACACATTGTTGATTGGTTTGTTAATCAGGTTAGTCTGACTTGGCCAATGCCATAGAAAGATTTACTTGCTTGTATAATGTTTAGATATTAATTACTGTAGTAAAGATGAACCTGAACCTGAAGCTGAAAAGGGGTTTAGTTAGATTTTCACTGATTCTGTATAAATACTAGGAATTTGGTCTGGGCCATTGGAACTTGAGCTTTTGTAGCATTTTTGTATGCTGTTATACACAAGATGTCTCCCTTTGTCCGCAGCTTTCCCACCTGTGCCTTTGCTCACTCTGATGTCTAAATAAAAATTGTTCTGCAAATATATATGCTCTGTCCTGTGACTGGCTAACTACATTAGTGACTATCTTATATTCACAATTGTATTATGTGGTTAAAGAATACCTTATTATTCAACCTTTGGTATCAAGCTGAGATCATTGTTACATTTGGAAGATCTGATAAGTTCATAGGTTCATAGGTTCATAGGTAGGTACTAGGCTGTCTGCCCGAGGGCATTTATAAGCCTAGCCAGAGTGTGTCAGCTTTTGCCGCCCCATTGATTAAATAACTGAGTCTCTGTCAAGCAGAGCCAATGAAGTGATCCCAGGGGTCTATTTTCTGTTACCCATCCACTCGTCAAGGTTGTTCTTGAAGAGTGTTAGTGAGGGGCTCTGCCTAATGTAGTTAGGAATTTTGTTCCAAAGCATGGGGAGTCTCTGTGACAGGAATCTATCCCTCCAGCATGTTTTATTTATTGTTGTGGTGAGGTTTAGCTGACTACAGCGCATGGCTCGCAGTGACTTGGATTTCTTTAGGTGGAGCATGTCTATCAGTTCTGAGCTGGACATGACTCTGTAAGTCAGTCAGGGATCACCTCTGAGTAAGCGATATGCCACTGGGTACAGCCAGAGTTTTTTCATTCAGGCTGCATAGAACATATGTTTGAGGCCAGTAATTCTCTTGGTGAGGTACTTTTGTGGTCTTTCCAGCTGTTGGAAGTGTCTTGTGAGGAACATCCCAAATGGGGCATTGTACTCAATGATGGGTCTGATGAGTGACGAGTAGAGGGGGAATATAACCTCTTTATTTCCAGATGTGGACCCTTTAATAATTAGATGGGCCACATAGAATGATTTTCTAACTACTTTGGCAATATGATTGTCAAAGGAGAGATTACTATCTACCTGGGTCCTCAGATCTCTTATTATCTCTTCTGTATTAAGGGGGCTGCCACCTATGTGTTAATTCGTGGGTGTTTTGTTTTTCCCAAACGGGATGACTATGCATTTTTTGGCATTTAGCTTGAGGCCATGACTTTGACACCAGGTGTCTGTCTCAGTAAGACCCTTTTGGAGGATATCCGTGTCAGACACAGAGACAATTATGGCTCCCAGTTTGCAGTCATCGGCGAACTTGGTTAGCCATAGTCCTCCTGTGTTTGCCTGTACTTCTGAGAAGTATATGCCAAACAGTAGGGGTCCCAGGACTGAGCCTTGCGGGACACCACTTGTGACTGGTTTAGAGTCAGACCCGGAGCCCACTGTATACTTCATTTAATCTTGACTTGTTTTATAATTAAAGTAATTTTTGAAAGCTAAGCAGTACTTTTTACTTCTGGGATACAATATATTAGCAACCTCCTTTCACCCTTTGCATAGCAGCAGTATAGCTGTCTCTCCATCCACAATACAATAAATCAACTTAAAGGAGAAGGTGAATTAGTTTCTCACACATGCCTGGATCTATCCAAAGCATTCGAAACGGCCTCACATACTACACTGATACATACTTTTCTCACACTCAGTCTGTCTACCTCAAACCTAAGGTGGTTTAAAAAGTCTGTTAACTAGGACACAATGTGTTAAATGGGAAACCTGCTAATCATCCTACCTACCGATTAACCATTGGTGTCCCTCAGGGCTTAATCTAGGGATCGTCTCCTTTTCAATATTTTTATAAACAACCTTCATATTGCAGTGGGAAAAGACTCCTTGGTTCAGTGAGCAAATAACTCCACTTTGATCTGCTCAGCTCCAAACATGCCATCACTGCAAACTATTACACAACAATTCTACTCATCCAGCAAATCCTTTTTGAACCAATCTAATCTTCTCCTGAACACAAAACAAACAAAACAAAAATTCAGCTTTTCTTTCCAAATTAATAGTCTGATCACAAAAACTACTTTTACTATATCTTCTGCACAAAACACTAGACTTGAGGTTTTCACACATACTAAAATTACTTGGGATTACCATAGATGATCTAACATTTGACCTGCAAATCCAAAACACTATTACATATATAAACTAGGTCTTCTCTGCAAAGCATCTGCCTTCCTCACTTTGCAATCTAGAAAGACCAGCACAATCTTATATCTATTGCCAACTTTCTGCTATGCCTCTCCCTTCTTAAAGGGACAATCTTAGTCTTTAAGATTCGGGTCCAAATTTAGGATAACAGAGTAATGCCCACTTTATCTATGTCACTTTTATTCCCAGCCACAATGGCTTAGTTCCTGTAAACCCTCAATTCCAGTCTTGTTTCTCTTCCCATTGTGAACTTTGTTTCCATTTTGCGTTCCTGTAAGAGGCCAACGTTTTTTTCCACTACTGAGTTTAGTACTCACTGTATCATACAGTTTCTGTGTCTTTCTGAAATTTTTGGGATGTAACTGTTTGACTTGTACCAGCAGCTTTTGTTATTGAGAGGGCATTATTTGCATCAAGTCGGAATATGTCTGTTGATTTTTTTTTTGCATAAATTTGATTGGAAAATGCAGCTGCCGATAGCTGATGTAATTTAATGTTATCAGTCCTGTCTGCACTATACATGATCAGCAGACAGGTACCGGCATTTGTTTTAAGTTTTGTTTAGCAGAAAAAAAATTCTTAACTCTTAATGCTCAGCTAATGAATCGCTAGAGATAAATATCAGTTCCATTCTCAGCATCAGGTGTTTTAGCAGCCCAGTTATCTCTATTTTCAGTTTTTTAAAGTTGAAAGTAAACTGCAGTTGATGGTTGTCGATCACACTGCATGTATTATAATCCAAAGTTGGAATGCTCATTTAAAGTAAAGTTTTTGCAAGTGCCATTTCCTGTGTGCCAATCAAACTGTAGTGCAATTGAAAAGTTTGATTATATTACATGCAGTGTGATCGACAACTGTGAACTGCAGTTTACTTTCAATGATAAACAAGCTGAAAACAGCAATTGCTGAGCAGTTAATTGAGTTGATGCTACCTAGCCTAATAGACATTCTTATAACAGCTGGGTGGGAGTGGTCATTTCTTCTTCTGTTGTGTGCAAGATAATGCCAGAAAAGACCAAAATGATCATGTGCGTGTAATTGCAGCAGGATAAAAGAATGCATCTCTCCAGTATATGGTCAGTGGCCCAAACATCATAATCTATGTCTTAGACTTTGAAGAAAGGACAGTAATATGTCAGGTTATCCTCTTTAGGAAATGCAACTGTAGATGAGACCACACACCACAGTTCTGGGACAGTTTTATATTCCAGTTTATATCTTTGTAACACTTTGTGATACAGAGGTAAACAGTTAAAGTGCATAGGTTCATAGGTAGGTACTAGGCTATCGGCCCTGGGGCCTATACAAGCCCAGCCAAAAAGGTTCCCTGGCTTTTGCCACCCAAGAAAATTATTTTCCTGTGCCACTGTCGAGCAGAACCACAGAGGTGATCCCTGGGGTGAATTTCCTATTTTCCATCCAATCATCAAGATTTTTCTTAAAGAGTGCTAATGAGGAGCTCTGTTTGACATAGATAGGTAGTTTATTCCAGAGTATGGAAGTCTCTGGGACAGGAATCTATCCCTCCAGCATGTTCTGTTTATTGTGGTGACAAGGTTTAGGTCCCTAGAGCGTGTAGCTCGGAGGGATTGGGATTTCTTTAAGTGGAGCATGTCCAACAGCTCTGGGTTTGACATAGCTTTGCATGTTAGGCAGAGATCACCTTTGAGTAGGCGATATGCGACAGAGTAAAGCTGGAGTTTTTTGAGACGGTCTGCATAGGGCATCTGTTTGAGGCTGGTAATCTTCTTTGTGAGGTATTTCTGTGGCCTTTCCAGTTGTTGTAGATGTCTTGTGAGGTACATACCAAAAGGGGAATTGTACTCTATAATGGGTCTAATGAGTGATGAGTAGAGGGGAACAATGAACTCTTTTTTCTGAATGAGAAACCTTTTGTGATGAGGTGTGCCATGTAGAAGGATTTTCTGACTACTGTGGTGATGTGATTATCAAAGGAGAGACTACTGTCCACCTGTGTCCCAAGGTCTCTTATCACACTTTCAGTGTTAAGTATACTACCGCCTATGTTGTAGTTCATGGGTACAGAGTTTTTACCAAAGGGGATAACAATGCACTTTTTGGCATTGAGCTTGAGGCCATGGCTTTGACACCAGGCATCTGTCTCAGTGAGGCCCTTTTGTAGGATATCCACATCGTTAGGAGTTTCAATTATGGCTCATAGTTTGCAGTCATCTGTGAACTTCATTAACCAAAGACCTTCTGTGTTAGCCTGTATGTCAGAGAAGTAGATCCCAAACAGGAGAGGACCCTGGACTGAACCCTGTGGTACTCCACTTGTCACTGGTCTGAAGTCAGATTTGGAGTCAGCTACTTTCACAGTGTGGGTTCTGTCAGTGAGCCAGTTGGCAACCCATCTTGTGACATAAGGATTTATACCTAGTTTAGTGAGTTTATCTATAATTCCAGAGTGGGTGATGGTGTCAAAAGCCTTGGCAAGATCTAGATAGGCTGTGTGAACCACCTTACCCTTGTCTACAGCTTTGGTGACTGCTTCAAAGAAGTCTATCAGGTTTAGGAGACATGATCTGCCTTTTACAACCCGAACTGGGTGGGATCCAGAGTTTGGAGATTACCAATATCTTTGCTTATAAGTTCCACGATGATACCTTCCATTGCCTTGCAGACCAGGCTCGTCAGGCTAATGGAGCGGTAGTTCCTGGGGTCCGTGGTGGCTCCCCCCTTGTGGAGTGGGATAACTGTTGCTGTGCGCCATTCAGCAGGCACAAAGCCTGAGGTGAGGCTATGCTTGAACATGGTACTTAGATGGGGTGCCAATTTGTTCTGTAGTTTGTGTAGAACGCAACCTGGGATGTTGTCTGATCCCATGGATGCTGTGTTCATGGTTTTGGAGAGTGTGGTTTTTATCTGTGCAGCTGTGATTACAGGAACTTTGCATTCTTCCGACATGATGTAATATTATCTGTGACCAGCATTTAGTCCTGTCAGATGATTCAGCTCAAACTAGACTGGTGTGTAAATCATTACTATATTATAAATCACTTCCATTTCCTATCCTTTAATATTTTCCTGCCTTTCAACTACATTATTAAGTGTTAGTTTAAGGGTGTGCACACTTATGCAACCAGCATATTGTACATTTTTTATTTTTTATATTTTTTCCCTTAACAGATTTGTTTTTCAATTGAATTGTGCAGGTTATAGGTCACATTAAAGATGGGAAAAGTTTTGAAATAATTTATTGTGGTCTCATTTTTTATATCACAAAAACCTGGCATTTTAACAGGGGTGTGTACACTTTTTATATCCAGTATATTTCTTAATCAAAATACAGTTCCTCATCTCCACTATATTTAGCACCAGAGGGAACATTCTGTACTGCACAAAATGCACCTTAGCATTGATGCAACCCCAGTGGGTTTAGACAAGTAACTAGCAATGGACCTCTGTGGGTGTCCTCTACTTGAAAACAGTTGTACAACAGTAGCTCTGTCAAACTTTGATTTATTTTATTTTTCTCTGTCTGAAGGCCTGCTCTATCAATATTCTTGGAATATAAAACTGGTCTGTCATTGCCCTCTGGAAATGCTCCTGATAACCCACGCTTCTCCATTTACATACTGGCCAAGTCTCACATGTCTTGCACTGGGATCTTGAATGATGGCATCAAAGAGTAGGTGACTGCAGTCATCATTTCTCCGGTATGGTACTGACTGTATATTAAATGGTTTATCAAAACTCACCTGTCTAGCCTAGTAACTGGATGTAGCCATTAAGTTTCTAAGCATTTGTTAATTTATGTACATGTATTTTCATGTTACCCTGGGTCTTACATTATCAGCCTATCTCTGAGGCCTGTTCCTTGAAACAGTTTGCCCATTTTCAGCCCAGTAGTCTCTGGACAGCAGTTTCTGACATGAGGCAAAGTATCTGTCATTTGCATAATGACATTATGATTTGACTGGTTGTCCCAGGATATCTGGCCCTATTACATACTTTATGAAAAGTAATTTTTTGTGCAAGAATAAAAAAGCTGGAGTAGTGTTAGCATTGCTATAATGTTTAAAAATAGCATTATGTACCTGTGCTGCACAGACTTGTCATAAGGGCCCATCTTTTTATCATAGCTGAGGTAACAAGCCTTTATAAAATTAAGTAGCAGTCCTTGTTTCGAGAGGCGCATAAGATAAGGATCTGTATTACATAGACGAAAAATCAAAATCACAAGTGCTCAGATGAGCAAAAACGCAGATAATCGAAATCGCTATTGTGGGCAGCTGTGCCCCCCCCAAAAAAATATATTGCAACTCCAAGATCGCACTATAGTGAGGAAAGGGCACATTTTCCGATCTTCACTGTGCCACAATCTCACAATATCAATTTCAATTACCTGCATTTCTGTTCATATGAGCGTTCGAGATTTTGATTTTCCATCGATCTGATAGGAATCTTAAGATAAGTGTTCTTCAATAAAAGAGCATCATCTATTGGACTTGCAACTGGAGCATTGACTGGAACACAGCTGCTCTGAAGAGTGATACTGGAAATGCTCTTTGGGACAGAATGGGTAGTTGGAATGCTCTTATACAATCTTGCATCTAACTGGTAGTTTCTTTAACAATTCTGCATTTTGAGGTAAAAACTGTCTTTTCTATAAAATGTTTCCTATTCTCTTGCAGTAAAATACCTTTGTTCATTCAACATAGGACTCTGATATAGTAGTTAATCTTACATTTTTTTTTTGTTTTTTGTAGTACTTGTCATTTCGATTATGTATAAGACCTATTTCACGTTTTCCCCAAGGAATAATGAAATCTTTTGAACTGCTTTTTTAACAAATGTGCTCTTTCTTGCAGTTGATAATTCCCAAATGCATTTTACATATTCTCTCTAATATGAGTTTTCTGCAGTAAGTTGGAAAAATCACTCAGTTATATTTGAACATGAGACCTTGTGATTCATATATTTCATCACAATACATGTAATAGTCTGGAATTGGTAATGGAATTTTCTTTTTACCAGATGGCCATCCAGACAAAATCCTGTTTTTAAGCAACTGCATTTTCAAGTTATTTTCATTTTGTTGGTGAAAGCCTAATAAATTGCAGTCATAAGCACCACACTGCACATACATTCATCAAGTCCTGATTGTGTTTTGTGATCCCATTTCATATGTATTCTCTTGCTGCAACTTATTTTTGCTCACTATATGAATATGTGAACCATTGTTTTTGCCCATGATGAAAATCAATGACACTGCAAACATGCATATCATTGTCTCAGTGACAGTATGAATCACCTCTGCAAATATGCATATCAAAGTTTCTTAAATACACTTCACCCACTATTGAATAGATTAGTAACTTGCACATTTTGTATTCACAGAATCATACCCATTCATTTACGTACACCTTTCCAAAAGTATTTGGTTATTGAGCTGACACAAATTGAAAATATTAAATTGTATTGACAATTTTTGAACACACCGTGACAGTCTATCTCTGGGACAGTGATCAAGGAACCTCAGCCCTCACCACTGACATGTGTGGGGAATGTTCACTTTCAGAGAAATAGATGCATACAGTATTTCTAGATGCAGCTCTCTGCACCAAGTACCATTTCCCTTAAGAACACACAGGGAATGCAGTCAACTCAGGGTCTGGATTTCTTTATATCTGTCTCCCTTCAGGTCCCCAATAAGACTCCTCACTGGCGCAGCTTCAGAATTAAGTCCTCAGCTGAGTGCCCAAGCCAAGTCCGCCACCACTCTCTCTGTGAAACCAGTCTTTCTTGTCCCTGCTCTGAATAGCTGACACAAACATATTTCGAGATTTGATTTGCAGACACACACATACATACACACGCACACACACACACACACACACACACACACACACACACACACACACACCTGGGAAAGGCTGGCACAGGTTTACCTGCTGTGCTCCCTTCTACCCAGAGTATAGTTATCATCGACACCAGACATTCTACAATCAGCTACTCTAAGGACCTTAACAAAGGGGTGCCCAATTATACTACGTAATATTAATACTAATACAAATGATAGTAGTTAACCAAGACAGCTAGGCCTTCAGGAGTGGCCCACACAGTGTCACCAAATAAATATAAACACTCTCTAAGGTTAAATACTCTCTAAAAGGATCCCACCACATTTAACGTTTTGAATATATTTAATAATAAATAATAAAAGAACATGAAAATACTGAATATATATTTACAGTAAACCACAAAGTTCAAATCACATAAATATTGAAAATAACATTGACAGACAGACTCGGACAAATAAAGAAAAACAATATCTAAACTAAGCTTCACTATATTTTCCTGACTGAATCCAGGAGAATGACTGTGTTTTGCATAATAGAACAAGGCAGATGATTTGGATAATGGTCTTTCTTGCTGTCACATCCAGAACAGAATACTCAATACTGACATATTTTTCTTTGTAATATCCATTTCCATACTGTCTGGCAGAATGACCTCATCTGGTCACCTGACTCTAAATTCCTACACTATTCCCTTTTGAAGCTTGAGACAGAATGTTATCATAGATATGATAAGATGCATATCTAAAATTTTGCTAATGTTTATGTCAGAGTCTGTGGCTTCCCCTCTTTATACTGAGCTAATGAACAAAGGCTTCTTCCAGACATGCCATCTCTGGTCCTGTTCACAGATGTAAGATAAGCACTTCCATGGCCCAACAGGTAGTTCAATTAATAGTATTTTTCTTAAAGTCAGAGGTAAGCTAGCTGTTTAGCCCCTTATCTTCCAGTGTCCTTTGCTAACATATATACATACAGTCTCACATGTATATTCCTTCTCTGTTCAGCAGGACCCACTGTTTATATGGAACTTTACAAACACATTTTGATTTTCAAATGCTATAAAGTTGTAATACATTTGTAACATAAGTATTTGTGCAAATTAGTTTGATATTCAAATACCATACATTTTTATTTAACATTTGTTGACCGGGAAAGTCCAACTAGGTTCCACAGATCCTATTTTCAGTGAAGGCCTGGGGAGAAATGCTCCAGAGGCATGTCTTTAGAATGTGGGTGGAAACCGGAGTACCAGGGGGAAACCCACACGAACGCAGGGAGAACATGCAAACTCCACACAGAAGGCACCCCAGCCCAGAGTTGAACCAAAGAACCTCTTGCTGTGAGGCGACAGTGTTAATCGCTGCACCACTGCACCACCCAAACACATTTCTAATACATTTGTAACACAAGCATCCTGTATAAATCTGTTTGATATTCAAAGGACATATTTTTTACAGAACTCCAGCTGGCTATGCTGGCACTAGCTCATATCATCACACACACACATTAAAATATTATTTGATCCAAAGATCTGAGTTTGTGCCATGAGTAAGTCAGTAATGAGGTTTCACATAGAGACAGTGATTTTTTTCTGACCTAAGTCAGTAACAGAACTGTAACAATATTACACTCAACTACAGTATCAGTTTTAAATGTGATACATTTGTCATTGTATGCGGTTCAGTGGTATTTAGATTGACATGCTCTTTAGTGTTTCTGAGCTCAACACAGAAATTTTGTGCACATTTTCAATGCACAAATTTACTGCACTCACAAACAGATTTTTTTTTATTTATGGTTATGCATGACTGAATTGGTTATTTTATTACTTTTGCTAGTTCTTTTTGCCTCAGCTGTTTGCAAAATAAATTTCTGAACCTTTCTCTTCAACTTGTAAACTTGAAAAAAAAATGATTATCTTGACCATTATTTATGAAATTTCTTATTAATAGCAATATATGGCTATCTGCTGTGCTAATCGCACACTTTGAACAAAATGGGAATGACTGAACAGCATGCACCAGTGTTTTTTAAGTAGGTCATTAGATGCAATACATTACTAAAGCTTTTTTGGCTGACATACTGTTAATCACATTTTCAGAATGTGTTTTGACTTAACATTAACATTTTGTTTATTAGCAGCAGACTTTTAATTCAGTACCCATCTAAATCTTCAACATAGTCCTTCATCTAAACATTAGTTATTTATGCTACTGTATACCTAAGACCAGCTTTCTCTGAAGTTAAATGTGTTTTTCACAATACTTTACTTCTCAGTCTGTCTTATCTAATATCAAACACAATTCTGTCTCTCAGCCATGAATCACACAAATCACCAAACTTACGGTTTTAGCTTTGTATCCTAAACTAGTCACTGCATCTATAGATTTTCAAACTTTCATTAAATGTGCCTGAAATATAGTAAGTTCTTTTTGTACTTGCAGCACTGCAGAAAATTAGTTTTAACATTATCTAAGTCAAACTGCTGCTCTTCGTTAAATAAAAATCACTACATATCTTAATGATATGATCAGCCACCAAAGGCTGACATTTAGCAATCTGAACATCTTTGCACTTTTCAATCTTTCCTGAGGAGATGTTGTAAAGGTTAAACTACTGAGCACACTGCTTCCAAATTTCTGCCAAACATTCTTGAATAATCAGTGGTGCTAGTGGTATAAGTGCACTGGTGAGTCAGTACTAATGGTAAAAGTGCACTGGTGAGCCGATATTAGTAATATAAGTGCATTGGTGAGCCAGTACTGGTGGTATAAGTACATTGGTGAGTCAGTAGTAGTAGTATAAGTGCATTGGTGAGTCAGTACTGGTGGTATAAGTACATTGGTGAGTCAGTAGTAGTAGTATAAGTGCATTGGTGAGCTGGTACTAGTAGTATAAGTGAACTGGTGAGCTGGTACTAGTGGTATAGGTGGACTGCTGAGTTGGTACTAGTGGTATAAGTGGACTGGGGAGTTGGTACTAGTAGTATAAGTACATTGGTGACCCGGTACTAGTGGTATAAATGCATTGGTGAGATGGTACTAGTGATATAAATGCATTGGTGAGCCAGAACTGATTCAGACTGAAACAAGCACATGGAGTTTTGAGGAGTTCTAAGGAACTTTCAGTTATATACACTGAAATTGTTCTGGAAAGTTTGTTGCAAGCGATTGTACTCAAGGTGAAGAACAACATCATGTTTTTTTTTTCTAAATAGTTTTTTTTTTTATTATTATAATTTCTTTGCAAAGATTCTTTTATTTGAACATTATTACTTTCCTGTTCTTAAGTAGATTTTTGGTACTTTTACGAATGGCAATTTATGGTTGTTTTCTCCTTTCACATTGAGCTAAGGCAAGCTATTGCAATATTTCATTTTAATTTTCAATATGAGTCAGTCATTTGCCTAGGGTATGGCCTGCTAAATACAGGTGATAGTTTTTAGTAACTGATTGTGCTGAAGTTTGTCAGTCTTGATCCTCTCCATTGTGACAGAGAAACAGAAATCAATAGTGTCTTTTTTCATCTAAATATTGGAAGCTAGTCACATTCACTGTATTGAATACAAATACTTGTTAAAGTGTCTATTTTTCCTTAGAAAGTCTTATTTGTAAGCTTAGTAAATATGTCACGCAATCAAATGTCATTCAGTATACCAGTAAGTCTTTCTCCAAACAAGCAAATATTGACAGCTTTATACATCTACACATCTCTGCTATATATTTCTAAGTACTGTCATAATTTGATACATTATCTCATGAAATCTAAAACATTCTGAAGTTATCAATGAGACTAGATTCAAGTGCTTCTATAAAATCATTACAATGGCTTTGTCATTTTAAGATTGCTTAGATGTTGATAAGAAACAACACACTAGAATTCTTATCCTCTGGAATGATATTTGCTAAATGATGTAACTTCCTCTCTTAGTTTAAGATAGTCAATCTTTTATAGTAGTATCAAAGCATTCATATGTTTTACATGATCATTTGTGTTAATACCTTGTCCATGATCAATTAGCTCTGTTCAATATTTTCTGCTATAAACAACCAACATTAACATACTTGTTTACAATTTTTAGACTGTAATTTTTGTTCCAACACATGCAGAAATTTATATTTGTTTGTAACTTGAATTAGCCTTTTTGTTTGTTTAATCAGCCACCAAAGAATTAACATTTTTTCATACAACTTTATATTTTTCTTATATAAAAGCATTCCTCCTTTTACATTTACATATCTGATAGCCTACTTGTATATCTGAGCAATGTTGTTTTTCTTTAACAGCCTAAAAAGACTAGAAATATTCTTTTCAAATGTCTATTCACTAATATTGGAAAATTGAATTGTACGCCCTTACAATGAGCTGGGCCAAAAAGGCAAAAACTTAAATCACAAAATCATAAAACAGGAATCAAATATGTAATCATTAATATATGTATATATATATATATATATATATATATATATATATTTTTTTTTTTTTATTGCTTTATAAAAATATGTATCCATGGCTTGTCAAAATCGTGGTATGTGGTCAATGAAGACAGTCGCATGTGCCTTCAAGTTACATGGTGTAAATTACTTTGTAATATACACATTTCCAAAAATCCCTGTTTGATTTGCAAAATTACTTTTAGCCCTCTTTTATTATCATTTTATTATCATTTCCACATAAAATAAAAAAAAAAACACCAAATAAAGTTTGGTTACATTATTTCTTGTGGTTCATTTTTGTGTATTACCATAGAAGTAGTTTTGGTGTTTTTTTTTTAATTTTTTGTGTGTTTTGTATAACCTTTATCAGTTGGGATACTTTCTTTTTTGGTTTAATCATGTCCACATATTTAGGTGGCATGCGTCATTATCTGTATCCTTGAACGTCTGATGGCCATATCCATTTTCAGGATGTGCACTCCCTTGAGGCATTTATATCATTAGCTAGAACTGGATCTCTTTGGATTCTTTGGTTAAGGAGAGCCCACAGTGCCCTGCCTCTCTTACTTGTTTTTTTTTTTATCTTTTGGAATAATGTTATTACTTTAGGTGGCATTACTTATGTACATAAATTTGCTTCTTGCCACTGTTTTTCCTTATTTTGTGTAATTGTTACTTTATTTGATATAATATTGTACTGTATATATTAAAACAACTGTTTTTTATGCCAATGTACCTATGTCAAATTTGAAAAAGAGTTCCTTCATCTAATACATTTACCCATTTAACAAATGTATTAATCGATACATACATCCATACTTACATAAGTAAAAGTAAATCAGTCATAAATGACAGATCAGTTCTGTGTAAGTATTGTTAGTATTAGCTCAGGGAGGTAGATCCCCATGTTACTTTGACAGGACTTGTTTTGTACTTTACTGTAGACTTTTTTGGCCACTCCTTTAATAAAGTAGCACCACTTCCCTTGATGGAAAATACACTCCGTCTTGGTGACCTTTATCATCATCAGATTTGCTTCTGAGTGTAAAGTTCATGTTATAACATCACTGTGTTATACCAATATACATATTAGTTAAGTGGAGTGTTTCTGATGTAGTTATTTGAGTTCTGTGAAAAGAAAAGAAATGCTTTCAATGTTGTATCACATTTAAAGCTTCACTAGCTTCTTTGCTGCGATCCAGAAAATGCATCTGCTTATAAGCATTTTAGTTAACGTACCTTTAATTTCACACATGACTTGGTGCCACTGGCCTATCATTGAGCAACACTCAATAAGCCATATAGGAAGTGAAAGTCAAGCTAAACAGAATATTTCTGAACAGATATGAATCTGCAGTGGTGGTGCTGTGGTAGCGTTGTCGCCTCACAATAAGACGCTGTCCGGTTCGACTCTCAGCCAGAGCGTCTTCTGCGTGGAGACATGCATGAATGGGCATACCTTCATTGAAGGTTGTGTGTCAGGGCTTCAACTCGGCACGTAAAAATCAACTGCCAATCATTAGCACCACTGTGGCGACCCCTAACCGGGAAAAGCCGAAAGACACAACAGCATTAAAAAAATGCAAGAAGATTCTAAATAAAAAAATGATATCATCCAGAAGTTGTGTATTTTCTTTCTATACATTTTTTACACAAATGATTAAAGCCAACTTGCAAGTTTAACCGTGAGAGGATGGTAGGAAAGATGATATCTCTTTATGCAGCTGGTGAAAAGCTATAAGTGTGATTAATTCTTTCCAGACCATTTCAGCACTGGTACTGCTGGTGAAAAATCTGTCATGTCAGTGAACGTCTCTACTATGATTCACTGCTGGATTTTGAGATGACTCGGTAATTCAGTCTTGGACCTACACATTCATCCAAAAAAAAACTATAGATGTCTCTCTATGACAAAGATGTCCATTAGAACTACAGCTGTTTCTTGTGGTCCATCAGTGCAAGGTTTGATTCCATCAGCTTCCATTGCCTAACTGTGTGAATCTGACCAAGTCACTTAACCAGACACCACTCCCAGGATGAGTCTGAAAAACATCCACGGAGATCAGTGCTCTGCCCCAGAAAACAAATATAAATAAATAAACAACACTCCCTTTTTAGCATAAGTCATTTGTATGTTGTTAACTGAGGTAACTTAGTGGCCTAAAAAATGAAACAAAAAACACTGATCTGTCATGCATGAATAGTCACTACCTGACTTTTAATAACAAGTCACTTCACTCAAGGGCAGTATATGCCTATGAATCACAAGGATAAACAAAGTTGGCAATTACTCTTTTTCTTGTAAATCTAGATTGTGTAAATTAAGTAATTCCATTTCTTGGAGTGGTTGCTCCTATAATTTGATTTAGAATTTAATTATTGAAAGCAGTTTGATTAACCATAACTATGGTTACCACCTGTCCTTTTTTTCTTCAGGACAATCCTTCTTTGGGTATTTTTGACAAATGAAAGAATTATGAAAAAAGGCAATTGTCCCCAGACAGTTGAGCAAAACATATTTCCTAAGTTTCCCCTAATAGTTGCATCAACCAATTATTTTATATCTGAAGCACTTTAATATCATGAGACAACATGTCCAACTCAAATTCTACAACAATGAGTTTTTATTTTGGCAGTAAATTCAGTTCTCAGTTCATTGAGCTGGTCGTGAATATGATTTGAAAAAAAAATGTCGCACTTTGTGTATCTGAAAAGGTGTCAACTCTAGCCATTGCATGTTTAATCATACACATACAGTTACTGCAGTGGTGGTGCTGCGGTAGCATTGTCACCTCACAGTAAGACGTTGTCCTGTTCGAGTCTCAGCTAGAGGATCTTCTGTGTGGAGACATGCATGAATGGGCATACCTTCATTGAAGGTTGTGCGTCAGGGCCGGCAACTCGGCATGTAAAAATCTACTGCCAGTCATTAGCAGACCGGAGTTCTGGTGTGGCGACCCCTAACTGGGAAAAACCGAAAGACACAACAACAACACTGCTGAAACTCACTGTGTTCAAATTTTGTTTACTTTTGCAAAACTACTAGGGCCAAATGTCTGCCTTTCCCCTGACAGACAAATATTGAACAATCAAGATGAATGCTGTTGTGATATCTTGTGATATCTGAGAATCAAAATGCCACTGCTTTCTGAGTCAGAATGTAAAATATTTGTGAGCTGTACTTAAGACTTTAAACTGTAAATATGTAAATGTGTATCTGCAATGTACACTTTTCCTCAGTGGCATGAAAATTGTGTACATCTGTGATACTGTGTGATAAAATGTATAAAATAAGTAAGGACAGCTCAACTGCTACTCTAATGCTCTCAAAAAGAGTTTGGAATTAGGGACTAGCAAGATAGCTGCACACTGAGTAACAGCTTAATTTCAGCTCTCCCCATATGAAAGCAGAATATCTGAATAGAGAGTCAGTGAATTTGTATTTGGGGTAGATTTCAGTTACTGGCTAGTAAATGCACTGCCTGGATGCCAGAAAAAAGAAACTTAGAGATCGGAAAAGAAAATTAATCACAAAAAGGTGAGGAGAGAACACTGGTAGAAAGAATTCTACAGCTGTTCAGCAAAAAGCAGTTCAAGCTGCAGCTTTGATGCAAGACATGACTTTCTGTAATGTAGAGGAAAAATAAGTCAAATGTGCTCAGAGCTGATTAATTTGAGCCCCTGCTTCCTGCCCAGCAGTTCTACCAGTTAGTTAACATCACTGACCTTCCTAACCACTTTGGAGGGTCCTTCCCAGGCTGCCTGCAGCTTACTGTTTCTGACAGGAATGAGAACCATTACCTTCTGCCCTACAGCATAATCTCTAGCTTGAGCATTCCTGTCATGCCAGTACTTCTTCTATCATTGGGCTTCTTTCAGGTTCTCCTGGGCCAAGAGCATGAGTTCCCTGAGCCTTGTCCTGTGGTTTAGGACATATGCCACAACAGACTCCTGTGGGATTCACACCCACCCTCCCATTCATCTCAAATCAAATCTAGAGGTCCCCTCACCATATGCCTATACAACAACTCAAAGGGTGAAAAACCTGTGGATTCCTGGGGCAACTCTCTGTAAGCAAACAACAGATGGGGCAAATATTTTTCCTAGTCCCTCCTAAACTGGTCTGCAAATGCCCGTAGCATGGACTTGAGTGTAGAGTTTAACCTCTCAACAAGATCATTAGTCTGGGGTTGGTAGGGGGTGTTATTTAGGTGCTTTATCCCACAGTGCTTCCACAGACAAGCCAGCAGGTCTGACATGAAATTGGCACCTCTGTCAATGTCAGTCAGTATTTTTTTGGGAAACCTACCCTGCTGAAAATCTCTAACAAAACATTTGCCACCTTTTCTGTCTTAATGGAGGACAGAACCACTGCCTCAAGATATCTGGTAGCATAATCTATTACCACTAGGATATACTTTATTCCCTGTGGAACCTGGTGTACTCAGAAGCCCCCAATATCCATAGCTACCATCTTAAATGGCTCCTCAATCACAGGCAAAGGCATCAAAAGAACGTTCACCTTGTCTCATGCCTTGCCTATCTTTTGGTACTACTCACAGGTCCTGCAATACCGTGTTACATCTCTACAAATCCCAGACAAATAGAAGTTCTGCATAATGCATCTCTTTGTACACTTTATGACCTGCAAAAGAAATTTCATGGGCTATGGATAGAAGTGCCAGGTGGTAGGCTCTGGACACTACCAACTGCTGTATTCTCTCACCCTATAGCCCTCCCTCAGGGGTCCACTCTCTATACAGTAACCTTTTGCCCCAGTATACAGATTACCCCTTCCCTTGAAAATCAGGTGCCTCACTAGCTACCTCCCTCAGGCCTTGTAATGTAGGGTCTGAGAGCTGAGCCTGTCTCAACTCTCTCTTAGTAACCCTTCCCAGTTCCCCTTTCACAGGAAGTCTGGCTTCTTCTGACAGCTGTGCCTCACTGTCAGCCTGGGTACTACTACTCACCTCAGCCCTTGTACTCACTCTGTCCAATAGAACATCAGTACCCACAAGCAGCTGTGGCTCACCTTCAGTTTCACTGATACAGGGTAGCTCCCTCCTTGAAGTAGCCACCTCACCAGTCCTGGCTGCAAGTGTGCGGTCTATCAGGGTTTCCCCCAGGCTACCAGACCCACACGCTTGTCTGCAGGCCTGACTGCATGTAACCGCATGCACACACGGTACTCCATTATCAAAATCATTCCCTATCAGGACATCTGCAGGGATATCCTCAAACACACCTTCTTGCTGGCTTACTTTTCCACCTGCCCAGTCAAGATGAACTCTAGACAAAGGTATCTGCAATGTGGTCCCTCCTAAAGCTCTGACTGAAGTAGACCACCCAAGCAAGTAGTGCTCCTCTGTAACCATTGCAGGCTTCATAATGGTTAGGTCAGAGGCTGTGTCTCCCTTAGCAATGGCCTCTTTCCCATCCACTAAGATAGGATATAACCTCTTGTTGTAGTTTGGTACCTTTGCTGTCTCAAGACAATTTACTACTGGCATTTTGTCATTCCCACTTACTGGCTCTCCCACCTTTTGTTCCCCACCTTACCTCCATGGACATCTATATGCTACCTGGCCCCACTGGTTACATTTAAAACATTTAATCTTTGTTCCTGGAAGTGTACCTGGACTAGTGACTTCCCCTGCTACTAGCAGACTCTGTTGGGGCATTCTGAGCTTCCCACCATGTGTTTCCTTTGACTCATGAGCAGCACTGGGTGTCTCCTTCCTGTGCAGTGATGCCCTGCTTGCTAGGTATAGGTCTCCCTTCTTCCCCAACTCATCTGCAGTAGTGCATTGTCTATCAGCTAAACAGATTTTCTTGTCCTCAGACAAAGTGCTAAGGGCTTGTTCCCTCACCAAAAGGTCTACCAGCCCTTCAAAAATGGTCACCTGACATCCACTCACCCACCTATGAAAATAAGTGCTTAGTTCAGTAACATATTCACACACACTTTCATTTGCCTTGCATCTATGCTCACAAAACTTTTTCCTATAAGCTTCGGGTGTTAACTTAAAACATTCTAAAAGACAGTTCTTTACAACATTATAATTTAAACAGTCAGTATCAGGCATTTTAGAAATTAGAGTTACAGCATTACCATGGAGTAAAAGGATCAGGAACCGTACCCAGAGCCCTTGGTCAATATTATACTGTTTGCATACCCTCTCAAACATATGAGTAAAACTATCAAAACTATACCCGTCTGTAAACTGTGGAAGAAATGTACTGACCTCTGTCACATCTGGGGTTCAGTTACTCCCTTACCCATTACTGCCATGACTCTGGTGAAGATTAGCATCACCTTTTCATGTTCCCTCTGCCTCTCCTTCACCTCAGCCTCCAGCCATAGCAGTTTCTCATTTTCCTCAGTCTCTAGATGCCTCAGTCTCTCTTCTGCCTCTATTTCAAAATGCTTGGCCTCTAGCTGAAGTCTCTTTAACTCCAAATGGATTTTTAAGTTCTCTGTGGAATGGTTGAGCTGTCCATTTTCTGAGAGTTGTACATTTCCACGGCCGGTCTGATTATCCTCCTAGTTGCTATTTGGTGATACAGCTGTGACTAAAGCTGCAATAATGTCTCCTTTAGTCAGGTTGGCATGCACTAGTCCTTTAGCCTGGCACATTTCAGCCAACTGGCTCCTTGTCAGCTTGCCATACTCCTCTGCTGCCATGCTTGCCTGCTCTCCTGACTAACTAAGCTAACAAAAACAAAATTGTGATATGAATGTTCACAGTGTGGCTGATTGAGAGTACAAATACCTTCAGTCACCACTGTACACAGGCTACAGGAATTCAACATCCACACCACTACAAGCCAATTAATATGTGATGTGGCTTTCTCACCACAGTCAACCAATTAATATGTGATGTGGATATCCCACCACTGTCCACCAATTAATATGTGACACCCCTGCACTGGCCCAGTAATCAAGGAGCCTCAGTCCTCACCACTGGCAACAGTGAGGGATATACACAATGGGAGGATGAAAAGTACACACACAGTAAAGTACAATTTCCCTTAAGAGCACACAGAGATCACAGTCAGTCTGGGGCTGGTTTTTCCCTCTTTCTCCAGATTCCCAATAAGACTCCCCACTGGCACAGCTATATGGTTAAGATCTCAGCTGAGGGGTCATGCCAAGACCTCCACCACCCTCTCTGTCCAATCAGTGCTTTGTGTCCCTGCCTAAGTAGCTGACACACACACACACACACACTTTGAGATTTGATTCATATACAAACACACACACACACACACACACACACACACACACACACACACACACACACACACACACACACACACACACACACACACACACACACACACACACACACACACACATACAGTCACTCACCTGGGAAAGGCTAGCACAAGTTTAATATTTATGCCTCCTTCTACCCAGACTATAAGGTAGTTATCACTGTCATCAATCCCTACTTAAGACTACATAAGCCCTTACAAAGGGTGACCAATCCTATTGTGTAATGTTACTATTATCCAAATGGTAAGTATGACCAAGACTTGCAAGGCTATTTAGGAGTGACCTGTACAGTGCCACCAAATACATATGCAAGTACTCTAAGAGCTTAAATATGTCTCACAAATATCAGCAACAAAGATAGGTTTAAATATAGTTAATAATAAATAATAAAAGAACACGACAATACTTAATCAACACAGTAAAAGCAGAGTTCAGAATCACAGGAAATATTTTAAAACAACATTGCAGGACAATTTCAAATAAATACTGAAAACACCTAAACTAATTTTTACTATATTCCTATCTATATCTAAGAGAAATACTATGCCCTAAGTCTTACTTATAGACAACATGCAGGAAAAGAGCTGAATGGGTGTTTCTAGGTCCAAGACAAGATAAAAAACGCACAATCTCTCTCTGAGAGAGTTCTTAAATTACTATCAAACATTACTGCTGAGTCAACTTGGATGACATCACTTTTTGTCACCTGTCTTCATTTTCCTGGCTAACAGTAACTAAAATCTCTGTGTTAAAAATACACATCTCTCAGATGTTTGCAGAACTTGGAAGTCGTAAAACAATAATTACATTTGAAACGTAGTACTTACTTTTCTTTTCAGACAATAGAAAAACTTCTAGCTCTAGACATTGTGTCTGCTTGCTGAGCTGAAACTGAGCGATAACACAATCATAAAACACTGTAATTTCAACTTATTTTCTTAAAGTTTTGCAAGTTAACTCTGTATGTTCCAGCTTCTACTATAAAAACATACATTTGCACAGGTATATAGTTTATAGACATTTCTGTTCTTTTCCAGTAGGGTACACTGTGGACACATCCTTGAAGCTCAGTACTGCACAAACCCTGCTCAGCACACACTTCTGCACCAGTAGTTTAATATACACATAACAGATAGTTCTCTTACATTTGTAAGACAAGCATATGGATCATATTAATACTCACAAATGACATATGATTATTTACAAAATTCCAGATAGTTGGGCTGGCAGTGTCACATCTGTAATGAATTTTACTGTGTGTGGGGGATGTCTGTGATGAACAATACTGTGGGAGGAGTGTCTGTAATGAACATTACTGTGGGAGGGGTGTCTGTGAGGGGAGCGAGGTTGTAGTGTATCTATAGGAAACAAGCTGGTCACAATTTTTTAATTATCTATCATAAACATCAGCATCATGCATAATAAGTGACTGCCTGAGCAGGAAGTATGTGAAAGCAACTGACCATTAATTAGCCCATCGAGTAACATTGCCGGCTAACATGACTTGATTCTGTGGACGTGTTTTTGGCTGTGATTCCTTTGCCAGCTAACATGACTTGGTTCTGTGGCTGTGTTTTTGACTGTGATTCCTTTGCCAACTAACATGACTTGATTCTGTGGTTGTGGTTTGGCTGTGATTCCTTTGCCAGCTAATATGACTTGTTTCTGTGGTTGTGTGGTTTGGCTGTGATTTATTTTTCCTGGTAGTCATGCACTACCTGTCACTTTGGGGTTTAACTAGTTGCTCTGATTTACTCTCAGGACCCTCATCTATAAGATGTATGCCAGAGGCCATTCGTGTTTTACTTTCATCCCTGCCTAACATTAGAGGGATACACAGAAGGTAGTGGTTAGACAGGCAGGCTCTTCTTCCATTCAGGGTATATTTATTTTTACAAACATTTGTCACCTTAGTTTATTGGGAACTATGGTTTTGTTAGGTTTAAACATTAAGCTACAGAAATAACTTATTTTTCTTGAAAGAATAAACAAGACTAAATTAGTTTCTTCAGTCTTGATTTTCATTCAGGTCATCAAGAAATCAAAAGGATGTAAAAAAATCTGTAATATGGCACCTCAATGAATGTAGAACTTTAGTACCTGTGGGGATCCAGCAACCTCAGACCCCCAAGTTAGTTTGCTTGCTTGTTCCACACTTACTGCAGCAGAGTCTTGGCACATAGGGATGTGTAAGAAGGATGGAAGAACAAACAAAAAGTACTTGTGAAAAAAGAAAGAATGAAAGAAAGTCATCTATCCAGACAGCATTGGGCCAAGATGGGCAGAAAACAGGGGAGAAGCACTGGAGTGGTGCAGGAGGGACCAGTGTACAGTGGGGGAGTGGGATCCTCCTTCCTGGATGACCAGAATGGGGGACATGGAAGCCTTTGTTCAGTGTGACATTTCATCTAAGGTAGGCCTTGCTGTATGCATATAGTCCATAATGTGGCAGTAATGAATGGATATTCAGGTAGTCTGGGGATGAAAATAATTGGTGCCATTTGTGCTCATCAGGTCTGCCTCTCAGCAGGGGTGCAATCATCCACAAGGATATATTGGTGCACTCTGAGACTGCCTCAGTAGGGGAGGGGGTGAGTGAAGGTGGACCATGGGTGCCTACAGTAGTCTCCTGGCATCAGTTGCAGTGAGTAGTTGCTGCCATGGTGTGTTTGTAAATGCATGTTTCTGTTGGTAGTACAAATCACCTTCTGGTGTAGCAGAGTTGCTTGTACAGTGGATCCACTGAGTTTCCAGGGGAGCAATCAGCCTATAATGTCAGACCCCTGTGAAGGATGTCAGTTTTTTTCCTTGATGATTGTCATCCATATCCCTTTTGTTATGTGCTCCTTCCCTTTTGCATCATTTCTTATTTACTATCCAACCATCTCCATCACCAGTTGTCCACCCTCTGCATGTGTGTCGGCCCACCAACTCCCCACCTTTTATGTGTAAACCACACCTATCCCTCTGTATCTGGGTCCCATCATTGTCTCTGTCCCTGCTTCCTCTCTTTTTCTCTCTATCTCATCCACAGCCATCACTCACTTCCTTCCTGCCTACCATTCTTTCGTGCCACTTAAAATGGAGTTATATCTCTCAATAATACAGTTTAATTCTCCACACCAGTCATGCCTTATGGTTACCCTTTTTATGCTTACGTCTACTTGTTCATCGTCCCTCACCTACATTTATGTCTAGCCTTTTCTTCTCCATATATATATATATATATATATATATATATATATATATAGGACATGGGTTGTACTGGATGTGCACACGCATTAGTCATTCTGTTGGCTGATGTGCTCAGCTACGCCTCTCTGCTTTTGCAGGTACCTGCTGACTGAAGCCATACCTCACTGCAATGTAAGCATGATCATGCAGTGACACTGCCTGGCTAGTCTGCTTTGGTTGCAGTGTCCATCACATTGGCCATGATCACTGGTATAAGGTTGCTCCTACTTTGATGTAGCCTAGAACTGCTTACCAGATTACTGTTGCAACTCTGCTTATTTTACAATACTTAGCGTGATATCCAGTCACTATCCACAACCTACTATATGTCTGTTTAATTCTACTGGATGTCATGCAGTGAGTGGCTTCCTCTGCTATTAGCTGTGCAGGGTTGCAGCACTTGTCTGTGAATCCCAGTCTACAAAGCAGAATGCGTATCACTTCAAAGCATGACACTGGTACTACAGAAGGACAATTGTTTCCTGTGCTGTAAAATACAGTGAGAAATCAAAATGACAGGGAACACAATATTCAGTGCAATACTCATCACCCCTTAATGTTAACTATAGCCGCATATTTCTTGAAAATGTTATGACAATATGCTGAATGCTGTGCCTATAGATCCACTCTACTGCAAAACTGCGGAGCAGATGCATATGCTCATTTTGAACAAAATACATATGGACTGGATACTGCTGTTATTGTGCCATTTTTTCTGTTCAAAGGGAGAATATAAAGAAATTTCCTTTAATTATAGGGTAGTGACAGTAACATCAGCAATGGCCTTCTGATGACTTTATTTGAATTTGATGTCATTATTTTTATAAGACACAGAGCATTATTCCTTACTACATTGTATTCTCAATATAAAAAATTTGCTATTATAGTCATGTTTTGCTTAATAATTTTACAATGGTGATAACAGCGAAGCAAATAAATAAACCATTTAAATACTAGATAAATGGTTGCTAACTTTGAAGCAGTAGAAACTGGGTATAAGGTATATTGTAATAACTGACTAGGCCAGATGCTAGAAAATTGTTAAAGCAGTCAATTCTCATTATGAAAATATGTTTACATTTTATCTTGAATCATGCAGAAATACTGTTTTTGCATTCCGTGCAAATACTCCTCACTTTAAAACATTTGGAATACAATACAGATTTCTAACTGTCTTAGTCTTTACAAAAATCTCCTGAAGAAAGGGAATCTTCCATTTTTCTCTTGCCTTCTCATCTTTCTTATTGTTAGCTACCACATCATTGGCCCATTCATTCTGAAGTCATCAGCAGAATGGCATTTCCTTTACAAAGGGTTTAATTATGATGAACAAATATGTACTTTATTATGGAATTGAAATGCTCTTCAATATTTTTATGAAATGAAATGCATTTTCTTATGCCTTATTCTTAGATTATGCTAATATGTATAACAGTTTATTTAAAAAGAAAAAAAATACATCAGACACAAAAGAAAAAAAAAATACATCAGACACAAAACTGATTACTCTCTTTTGTTGGATTATGACTCACTGTCATATTAATATATGGATATGAAATTTTAGCATTTATTATTTTCATTATAGCAAAGTGTTTTTGTTAAATCTCTTCCAAGCAAAAAGCCATGTATTTCACTGAATATTTTATTGTATGTACAAAGCTCTAAACCCGATCTTTGCAATCAGTGATCTGTATGAAAAAATTGCATTTTTAAGGCATACATTCTATAAACTAAATAGAGATCAGTCTTTATTTTCCTTTAGACTGTAATATTTTTTTCTGGTGAAAATAAATGGTTGTGGTCTTAAGAATTTTCTCTATTTATAAATTGGTCTCTCTGTTCATGAAAAAATCAATAAGAAACAAAAGGCAATGGTTAAAGAGCAGAAAACATAGATATTGAGATGGACGGGACTGTCAGGCCTAGATGCATACTGAATTCAAGTAGTAGGACTTTTAGTGGCATGCATTAATCTTTATTTTCGGTGAAAATATAACCCTTTTCAGTAATTAATTATGGAACTATTCAGTTCATGTACTTTTTGAGAATTGTAGTGTATGTTGGTATTATACCTGTGTGTGTGTGTGTGTGTGTGTGTGTGTGTGTGTGTGTGTGTGTGTGTGTGTGTGTGTGTGTGTGCGCGTGACAAAATGGATATTTATGTCTTCCTAGCCTCATAGGCTTAGTAATGCTTCAGGGTTGTTCACATATGTTTTCCAAAATAAAAGCAGAATACAGATCTCAGTTTATTTTGAACACAGAGGACTGAGAACATGGCCATGTGTGTCAGATAGATTACAAAGCTATCTTTTTTTTTTATGTATGGCTTCATATGACCTTACGTGTTCCAAGAAAAATTTGACAAACAAATAAGCAAATAAACAAACTGAGAGAATCATAAAGATTCTAAGCTTTAGCACTTCAGGTTCTGTTTTTACCCAGCAGTAGCCTTTCAATATCTGATTATAAATACAGATGCAGCTTCTATTTCAGATGTTAATGTTCATTATAATAAACATTCCTTAAATGTTAAATATTGTGGTAGTGATGGTAGATATTTATGGATCCTGCATGCAAAAACATGCAGATTCTTAGCATGCCACACCTAGACAGCAGATATGTACTTTTGCTTGTAAATTAATTTATCCCTTATGAAAGCAAATATAAATCGAATATGACTGAACTTCTGAAATCCATGAAAATCACAAAAATTAAAAAAAAAGTGAGATATGGGCATAAATTGTGAGTGAAAATTTTAGATGGTTTGATGGCATCTTCAAAGTAGTTTGTGCTTTTGATTAACAAGGTTCAATTGTAAATAAGACAAGGGAACAGCAAGTGTTATGCTTTTATGTTAGGATGTAGGAGCTGGAGGGATAGGCACATTGGTATTTCATGCATGATGTTGTAGGCTGTGTGTGTGTGTGTGTGTGTGTGTGTGTGTGTGTGTGTGTGTGTGTGTGTGTGTGTGTGTGTGTGTGTGTGCGTGTTCCACCATGAAATATCAACATTCTGAAAGCCGATGGTTCAACACAAAAAAAAAAATGCCTGAAAACCAAGAAGGTGAAAAACTTTGTTTTTCTTGTTTTTTTGCAGTTGGGCAAACTCCCCGGCACGCACTGATGTGGGGACAAGCCTCCCAACTGCCTCCCAAACTTATATGTATATATCAACTTCAAGGGTGCACCAACTCAAAGAAAGGAGAAATCTCCTTAGAAAGTGAATAATTTGTGGTGCACAATTAGAAGTTGCTTTGGTAATGATTTCCTATGGGGAAAAGCATTTGGCCTTAGGCAGTTCATCTTTTCTTGTTTCCCTGCATGCTACTGCAGCTCAAGGAATTTCTCTTTGAGACTGTGTAGGGAAGGTGTGTGTGTGTGTGTGTGTGTGTGTGTGTGTGTGTGTGTGTGTGTGTGCGTGCGTGCGTGCGTGCGTGCGTGCGTGTGTGTGTGTGTGTGTGTGTGTCTGTGTGTCTGTGTGTTTTAACATGGAGTGAATCATGCTGCCTTCACGTGCAGATCAGAATAGGAGCTGGTGGTAGAAATGTAATGAGAGCCCACAATGGTTACAAAAGCTAATGTCCAGTGGTGTAGTGGAATTAATGTATGGATACGTACAGCATATCTGAAAATATAAAGTCTTGATGTCTTGTGCACAGGAAACAGCTGAAAATGAGAAGAAACATTTTGTCATAATTAGCACTTGGATTGGACATTACCATGAAAGATATTTTTCTCATGTCAGATGACAATGGAACCTTGCCAACTAGCAGTTTATATATGGTGATTACCAGGTTTAAGGTTATAATGTTTTAGTTAGAGAAATAGAAAATGAAAAGCAGTATGGATATCCATCCTAATGTATGGAAATTTAGAAAGAATGCGGTGTAAATATATTGCATTTCTATCCAGTATCCAAACTGAAAGAGTAAAATAGTATTGTGATATCCTGGACTTTTCTGATATTATGTCTCCTGATATTAGGCTAGCTTTTTTCTAACCAGATTAAGTGCATTAGGCATGCTTGTTTCTCTACAGAGGTATTATTTCTAGGATAACTATCTATAACTATAAGTGATTATAGTAACAGCCATTGCAGCATCTCTCTTATGGAAGCTCTTTGCACATGTTGTCCTGAAGAGGCTACACATTTTGTAGAGAGAGTTTATCTGAGTCTCAGTGTGGGTTCAGAGCTGAATAATTTACCATAGACATGGTTTTCTCTGTTAGGGAACTACAAGATACATGCAGGGAGCAGAACAAAGCTGTGTATATTGCCTTCATTAAGCTGACCAAGGAATTCAGCTTTGTCACTTGGAAAGGATTGTTCCCGATTCTGGCAAAAATCAGCTGTGACCCCAGCATTGCTTAGCATTATCAGGGCCGTCTATGAAGGCATAAAGGGGGCCATTATGTACGATGGCTCCACATCTGAACCCTTTGACATTCTCAATAATGTGAAGCAGGATTCAATATTGTACATAGGATCATAGGGTCATAGCAAGTTACCAGGCCAATGACCCAAGGTCCTTATCTTATTTTCAGTTCTGTTGAAATTTGCTTTTAGAACTGCTACAGATGGTATTTTTCTTCAAACCAGAATGGATGGCAACCTCTCTAAACTGTCGAGGATTAGATTGAAAACCAAGGTTCTTAGGAAGCGTCTAAGGAAGTTTGTGTTCACTGATGATGCAGTTATTGCTGTTTGAACTGAGCAGGATCTTCAGTCACTCATGACTCACTTCACACTTGCATGTATGGAATTTGGTCTCAAAAATCAGCCTAAAGAAGACCAAGGAGCTGGCCAAAATGTGTGCAATGAGCCATCTATCAGGGTGAGTTACAGTGAGCTGAAGGTCATCTATGAGTTCGTGTACCTAGGTTCTACAATATCAGACAACTTGTTTCTTGATAGCGAGCTCAACAATCACATTGGAAAATCCCCCACAATGTTTTCAGGCTGACAACGGGTGTATGAGCGAATAATCAGCTCACTTTGCACACCAAGGTGCAGGTTTACACAGCCTGTGTTTTGAGCACATTACTGGATGCCAATAAAACATAGACTTTGTGCTCAAAACAGGAACGGCAGCTCAATGTATTACATATGTGCTGCCTTAAGCACACACTTAATACCTCATGCAGGACAAGATCCCCAACAGCATAGTGCCTGAGAGGGTGGGCACGCCTCCATGTTCACCCTCCTGAAACAGAGGTGCATGCACTGGTTGGGTCATGTCTCACACATGACAGATGTTCATATACCGAAAGACTTCCTTTATGGAGAGCTGGAGTTTAGAAAGAGACCAAAAGGGTAACCCAAATTGTGCTACAAGGACATATGTAAGCATGACCTCAGGACTCTCTCCATCAGTGTGAACACCTGGCATTCTCTGTCGTCAGAAAAGTATGCATGGAAATGGGAAGTGAAGAAAGCTCTTGCTATGTGCACAAACACCTTGGCAAGGAGAGCAGAGGATAAAAGAGCCCTCAGGAAAATCCATGCCCATGATACCAGACCGACATCTGCCTACTGCTGCCCAGTGTGGAAAGGACTGCCACTCCCGGATTGTATAGCACACCCACAGAAGATGCTGCTCAAATCAGTCCAACAGGGGTGCAAACTCATGATGCTTTGGGATCGAAGGATGTCTACTGCTGTTTTTAGAATAAGCATATTCTGGTTAAATGACTTGCTCATTATCATACATTTGATGAATACAAACTCAGAGAATCAAACTCAGGAGTACATGGTAAAGCTCATTAGCAACTCACAACCTTAATCCTTTGCAGTAAACTGCCAAATATCTTCCTAACTGACTATACCTGATAACTGAACATACTTTAGAACTCAGTAATTGCTGCATAGTATTTATTTTTGCCTGTCACATAAATGCCAAGCCACTATTATATAGGAAATACACCTGGGGATTACTTCTTTGGCTCTGCTCGACAGGGGCACAGGAAATTAACTTTCTTGGGTGGCGTAACCTTGTTGGCAGGGCTTACTTAGGCCCTTGGGCCAATAGCCTAGTACCTACCTATGAACCTATGATCTAGGCTTACTGCACCAGTGCCATCTTGTGGTGATAAGCACTTGTTCACAATGAACTGGAGTTTTTAACTCCAAAATTCAACCTGCTTATTAGTCAGGTCAGAACCCTTAATGACCATTACAAAATTATTGCTTATTTATATTTTTTTCTGTAAGATAAATATGCTTTCCACTACTACAACATTCAGGCTTTTAAAAATCAATCTGTAATAGGTCCATACACAATTACTAGTCAAATGACTCTAGGCAGCCTTTTTAAGCCTAAACATGCTTCCCAAGGTGAAAATCAAACCCTATACCTCATGTCTATAAGTGAAACACACTTATCCTTTGTTCCCAGACAAGAAGGGAATCTACTGGGGAGTCCTGGAAGTAGATATTGGAGTGTGATTACCATCATTTCACTCCTCAGTTAATATGTCTGCATTCATTTGTAAAAGAAACTTTCCCCCACATCCTTGGTATATGCATCTGGTTCTGAACACATGCTTTAGGAGACTGAGTCCCTTTGCCTACCCTCAGTTTGCTGGCTGAAAACCAGTACAAGTTGAGAAGCCTGCACAGATCTTTTTCTACTCAGTTTTTGATCATTGACTCTAGTGATCCCCTTGTAAAAAAGATGAGATGCACAAAACTCCTCCGTCCCTCGAGAACATCAAAATAAAACACCAAGTCGCCAAAATGTAAAACGAACAATATTTATTAGGTTTGGTAGGTTAGGTTTAGGTTTCTCCCAAGCTTTTTGTCGGTTACAACACACCAATTTCCTCAGAAAACTCCTAAGAGAAATAAAAGCGGAAACAACGTCACTCGATCACTACCCTTTAAATACCCGCACATCTTATCTATAGAAGAATATACAAAATATCATTGAATACATATAAAAACTCCTCAAAAACATTATGTTAATCAGAAAAAGAACCTGATTGATTAAAAACATAAAAATAGTAGAGGTTACTTATTTGATGAGCCAGCATGTTGTTAAATTTAATGAATGTAAATGATAGAATTTTAATGTCACATCATGCAATGAATGCAATAAATCAGAATAAAAATAAAAGTGAAAATAAACCATCAATGACCCCTGGGTACTTTACTCATCTGATGCTACTACCGACTACAAAACAACTGCTACCGAAAGCTACTGTACAATCACATAAAACGCTATCCCTTGGGATCATTGACTCTAGTGATCCCCTTGCCAGATACTGACATTTTGGTCAACATGTCATAAAATACATTCTGATAAGGTGCATGAGAGTACAGTTCAGTAAAGAGCGATGTCACAGCGTCTCTAGCCTTTCATCTTCACGTGTCCTACCTGGCATGGAAACCATAACATTCAGTGTCAGTCAGCGTTACAGGCTGTGATACCTTTCTGCCTCTACATGGGTAAAATGCAAAAGCTGACCAATGGGAATCACCTGGAGGCGTGTCTTCTTCATCTCCTTCTCATTTCTCAGCCAAGTCTTAAGGGGCCCACGCCATCAAATGACAGGGCAACATGTCCTGTCTTTCTGTTTCCACCATGAGAATCCCTGCTTTAGAAGGAAGTCCCGTGGGTCAGAAAATACACTCTGGGGTAATCAACTATACTGTATTCCTTCCCTTAAAACTATTTCAATATGTATATTCAGAAAACAAAAAAGAACCCATGTTGCTTTTCTTTGAGGGTTGCAAAACATGCCTTTTTAATATTTTGCTGTGTTCTGCTATCAGTTGTCACAAAATTCAGGGATGAATCCAGTTTTGTGTGCACCATTAGTTCAGATAAATACAAGCTGTGTGTTTACTGCTGTTGGTTTAGCAATATACAGTCTCAGTAATTCAATGAGTTGCGCATTTACCTTTGTTGCTGAAGGCTGTGGGTTCTATCCCCACACTGCGTCTCTGGCACTGCAGTGCTTCATAAGTCGCATTCTGCACTCCTGGTTGTGTAGTCCTTCTTCGGATGAGGTTTAGTGCATGCGGTTCTTAGGACATTTATTTTGCTACATTGAGATGGGTTTGCCATCTCAGTTCCTTCCCGCCATGATGTAGGATCACTAACATAGTTTTTGCTGTAGAAATCCAAGGCTTCCATGCCGTTCTGAGGCCTGCTACTTGTCAACATTTAGTTTGAGGCAGGAGTCAGAAAACAAGAGTGCATTATAAATCTCTCTCTGTCTTATAAAACACGAGTTCTATAACAGGAAGTTGCAAACTTCAATAAGTAAATACAGAAACTGTGATTATGTAAGAAATGCAGCAAATCTCAAAAGTAACTGTAATGTCATCAAAGCACTGTTTTACTGGGATTTCACAAATTTCACTTACCAGCAGACCTTTCCACAAGGTAGTGTGTTGATTCATCCCTGCTTATTTATCTATCTATATACCTATATATTTATTTTATTGTATATTTGTTTGGTTCCCCTTCAAACCATCGAACATTTAAAACATGGAAGTTCAGATCATTGAGACCAGAACATCGAGTTTGAAAACGATGAAGGTTTGAAGGGGAAGAAAGAGGTAAGTGTAGGTGGGAGAATGTTTGTGTTTTTGCAGGGCACCAAGGTGCCCTGCATACTGTGTGTGTCTATGTGTCATCTGTGTGATGGCACTACAGATAGGGTATGGAAAATCTCCCGTTTAGTGCTTCTGCATATAGCACTAAATGGGAGATTTCCCTTTACTCCACTGTAGTGCGGCCTCGGAGTTGGAATATTAAAGTAGGGGGGTGTGGTGGGTCGCCCCCCTGCATACAATTGTTAAAATTTATTTTTCCTTTCTTTTTTTTTTTTTTTTTTTGGTTAGACTTGTAACCTTCAACGTTTCAAAATTTGATGTTCTGGTCTTAATTATCTGAACTTCGACGTTTTGAAATTTTGATGGTTAGAAGTGGAACCATTTATTTGCAGTAAAAGTCCAACTGCACACAAAAATCAATTTTTAGCATAGATCCAGTGAGAAAACACCCAGAAATTACAATAATAAAAAGCTTAAAAGTGTGCAGTAACAAAAAGTATGAAAACTGACAATAGTATGAACACTTAACAATAGTATTAAGGTCTCTAAGAACAGTGTGTAGAATAGTCAGGCACTGATAGAATTGAAGAAATAATAGACAGTGTAAAGGATGTAATATTACAAAGTGCCACTGGCACTGGTGGAAGGTTGTTTAAACACTGTATGGCTGAAATTGTACTTTGGTAGAATCTGAGAGGAAGGCACAAAATAAGTAGGAGAGGAGGTGGTGGGATGTGGAGTAGATAATAGCTGAGTGATAGCAAAGATTAAAATGAAAAAGAAAAATGGGGCAGAGGTGTATAAAAGGAGGCTGTAAATAGTAGTCTGATATTTTACCATGGAGATGAACATCTAGATAGCCAGGAAGTTATGAGTTCTTCCCTTGGATGAGTCTCTAAAGCTTGTTGATTTTCAAGATGTTGGTAGCTGTAGCAGGGGGTGGGGGGGGGCATTCCTGAGGTTGGATGCACAGTTGGAGTATTCTGTGACTCCTGCTGCACTTTGGGCTTTTGTAATGGAGGGCAGACATTTGTCGTATGAGAGTAGGGCTGTACTTGGACAATTGTGTTGAAGATTGCCTTTTGGTGCAGGATACTTAACATGTTAATAAAGTATACTATGAGCCATATTAGCTCATTCTAGTGAATATGATGTGGAAACTCAGTCCATTTGAGAATTTTAAGGACAAGACAGTGATGAATTCTATAGGAGCTATAGCAAAACAGGCTATTTTATTGCAGCATTGGTAAAGCTTTTTTGTATGGTAGTTTGTAAGTTTGCATAAACTGAGTAGGCATACAATAGAGTTGGTAGGAGGCATGTTTTGTATTAGTTCCTCTTGTTCTGTCACTCTGTTTAGCAGGCCAAACATTTGGTGTTTTTGAATAATAGTTTGGAAGTGGAGGTCAAACTTTACATTGTCAATGATTATGACTCCTGTGAGTTTAGTATAAGAGACCTGTTCAACCACTGTGTTATTTGAAGAGGTTATTTTGAAGAGTTTTGCTTTGGCAAAGTGTTTTAGGGGTGAATATCAGTAGTTTAGTTTTTTGGGGGGATTAGTAAGAGTTTTGAAGGTAACAGTCTGAAGTGTCGAGACCTACTAGAGCAAGCCATAAAACACAGAGACAGAGTGGCCAAAAGAATGGCCCTTCATATACCAAGAACCAAACCACTATAAGCATAAAAAATAAATAAATAAAAATTCCAGGCACACAAGAACGTTTCAGGAAATATAAATTTAATGTAACTAAGTGCTTTTGTTTTTTTAACAATACAACATGAACTTCATCAGAGTAAAAGAGCAATACAAAAAGCTCATTTAAATAATATCATCATCAAGCTAATTATGTAGGTAACCAATCGGCTCAAATAACACATTTAAACAGAATAAATATTTAAAAGAACCCTTCCTAAAAACCCTAAACAAAAATATAAAATGATATAAAAATCTATCCGAACATTCCATATTATCACTAAATACATTAAAATAACTTTACAAAAGACAAATGAATATCAAATATTACAAAAGAGCTAAGGAAAGGGGAAGAATATATTGAGTTCTCTCATGAACCCTTCATGTGGTTTAAATGTTCAGGGTTTTGAGATTTTTAATTATGGTATTATCTGTTTATGATGATTTGGTTAAATATTTCAAAAAGGATTTACATTTGTTCCTGTGGAAAAAATTGACATGGTTGATACAAATATTGAGTTTAAACTTTTTGTTAGGAAGATTAATTTATTTTTATTGGTTAATACTGAATTAAATTATGTGCCTACCTGATTACACTATTTGAGAAGTTATGTGAGCATGAGCTTAGAGCTTTGGATTCATCTAAATCTGGGAGACTGTTTTATGATTTATCTAAGAAGTAATATGTTTTACTGAAACAGTTGTTGGCGGTGATGGTACTATGATTAGGAGAAAAGGCATTTCATGTGGGGGGGATTGTTTTCCCCCAGATGGCATGAATGCAAAATTGAGGATGGATTCATTTATTAGCATTGATAAGACATATTATAGGTCTTCAGTTGCAATTTTCAGTAATTCTGATCGGAGATTGCCCATGGCAAGCCTTGCATTTTTTTTAATTTTAGCAGATTTTTTTTATGGTGGAGATGGAGACAGGATTGAGTGACAAGTGGGTTATTATATATATTTATTCTGTTATTAAATTCAGTTTTTACTGCTGTGGATTACTTGGAATTTGTGTTTGTCTGAAGATACATTTTGTTGCTGCATTCCAGTGGTTTATCCTCTCCAGGCAACTGATTTTTACTATTTTGCTGGTGTAACAAGTGGGTTATGTTGAGGTTGGGTTGGTGGTGGGTTTTTCTTTGATAAGTGAGGCTATAGCTTATGGAAAGTAATTACTGAAGTTGTTTACAACCGTAGCTGATTAGTCCCCAATAATTAGGTTGTGTGCTGTGCCTGGGTTAATTAGATTTTAACCGAAGTTCAAAATAATTTTAAATTATTTTGGTGTGTCTGTTGTAGACTACTGTAGTGGTGCTTTTTTGTAAAGTTTTACATTATATCAAGTCTTATGTCTTACCTGTGTATATTGTAAAAGATAATACTGGTTTTGTAAGTGCACCATATTTTCCAGCTCTTATGTCTAATCTTCATTAATTGCCTAGTACTTTGGAATAGCATGGTGCAGGAGTGTGTTTAACTCTTTCTCTCATAAGGGGAGTGTGTTCACGTACTATTTTGACAAACATTTTGTTAAATTCATGAGTGGCTTCATCAAGAGGAAGATATTTTTGTATTTTCCAATGGTGCTGCGGTAGCGTTGTTGCCTCACAGTAAGACGCTGATGGTTCGATTCTCAGCTAGAGCGTTTTCTACGTGGAGACATGCATGAATGGGCATACCTTCATTGAAGGTTGTGCATCAGGGCTGGTAACTCTGCATGTAAAAATCAACTACCAATCATTAGCAGACCGTAGTTCCGCTGTGGCGACCCCTAACTGGGAAAAGCTGAAAGACACAACATATTTCAGCTGTATTTTGTAGGAAGGTAGCAAATGTAAGGCCTTGCTCTAATATATCAGTACCTTAGAGTAAGAAAAACACACTGAGGTATCACAACCTCTGCCTTATTTTATATTCCTAATATCCTTACTTTCAATCTCACTGTTCCAACAATAACAGAGTCCTCTCAATTTCTGCACAACCTGTCTTAACTTCCTACACCCTTTTGCAGTTAGGTAAGCTGTTCTAAAAGTTATCTTTCTAGATAAAGTCTGCTGTCTCAGTGAAAGTGAAGATAAAGAACTGTTTTTGTTACTTTATGGCAGAAGGTTGCCTAGGAGCGTGTGAGTGCCATAACTATTTTAATTAGTCCAGACTGGCCAGCACAAATTGGTATCTTAGAAAAAAATATGAAAAAAGAACTGTGATTGCCTGGTTTTAGAAAATGCCATGACTCTTTGCTATTTCTATGTTTTAGAGAATGCTTCTATAGTTTCAAATTTGAGAGGAGCTGTGCACCTCTCCTGAAAAGCTATTCTGTTATGTTGTGTTTATTAACAATTTAAAATCGAATATAAAAATTAAGTAAGACTCAGGAGAAGCATATCTGTGCAAAGACTGAGTGAGGTTCTATCTTGCTTCATACATAATGAGATACAGTACTGTTATAAAGCAAGTAGAATTGGGTTTAGACATGCAAGTGTACAAATGTAAAAGTAAGATTTTTGATACACAACCAATTTACGTAGTTAGCTTAAGATTTATGTTTGCCTTAAATAATCTAAAAAGTTTTGCTCTGCAGGTTAGATACATCGTAGTGACAACTTATTGGTGCCAAGTGATAAAGTCTTGTCTTTGGCCCAGATGCCATGGAATTTACTATATACCCCCATATTATGGATCAGCTGCCTTCAGCTCACCTGTCTTGGTGGGAGGGGAGACGACTGAAACCCATTGCATGAGGTGGGAATTTGTAGCATGCAGTAGAAGGGCCAAGACATGCACACCCACCAAGCCATTCGACTGTCAATGTTTTGTAGGACCATACCTATTTTCAGGTCTATTACATTTGTTTGTACTACGTTCTCTTTGTTAGTTGCTTAGCATTTTATTGGAATTCTAGATTACTGTGTTCTTCGTATCTCAAATTTCTGAACATAGATGCCTTTCTTTGCTATATAGTTATCTCCATAATGTTTATTCATGCTTATGAACCTCAATGTTGCCTCACTTTTCCTGAGCCGCTGAACCTCAATGTTGTTTCACTTTTCCTGAGCCGATAGCTTACATTTGCTTGATCTCCTTTTCCCCTGCTTGCTATCTACTCTCTGCTACATCCTTTGAGTAGTAGGGACCAACTTCATGTGATGTCCCCAACGCATGCCACTTGGGGGGTATCTCCCTACCTTTATTCTGTCTTCCCTAACCTTTCCTATGCTTTCATTGTCTCTTTTACTGCTATATATATCTCTAACTACAACTTTCTCTCAGTATTATATTAAAATTGGTAATCAAATTCTTCTTTTATAGAAGGTCATATCCTCTCACAATATTGTGCCCCTTCCGCCATCATTTCTCTGTTGTATGTAGCTGGTATTCCCCTGCCTATAATGCTCTACCTATATTCAGCCTTGCTAATCATTCATATGCTCCCTATAGTATTTTTTTGTTTTTCTCATGTCAAACTACATATAACTTCCAATTCCTTTTTGCCCTTCTCTGCCACTTCTGTCATTTTGTTATTCACTGTTCTGGAATGATTTTTTTTTCAAATGTAATGTAAACATCTTCTATTACACTTCTCCTACTAGACAGCATATGTTTTTCATGTTGATCACTGCTGCAGTAGCTTTAGCTATATGGGTTATATCCTGACAAGGATATAACAGCTGGCCAGGTTCCAAAGCTTCAGGTCACCTTCCACATGCCCAAACTATGAATTAGCTTGAGTTGAGCTGACTAAAAGAGAAGTTTGGGTGTGAAGCCCTTCAGGGCACTCTTCTGAGGCTTTTGAGGATCAACAATCAGCTTGTGCTTTCCTTAGCTGGGCAGATAAGTTCCTTCTGGGGAAAAAACTTTCCATTTTCTTATTTTTACTGATGTTTTATTACTTTCCATTCCAGAAAAGTTATTTTAAAGATAGGATTGCTATGTTTTAATAGATTGTCTCGAGACAGTAAAGTACTTTTAAAAAGAGCACTTGTTGTTTCTGCCAATTTAAAAGTAGTGTTATCTAACTAATAAATGATTTTCTGTGGAGTAATTATATTTCATTTATGGCTGTGGTGCTGCCATATTGTTTGAAGGGTCTATATTAGAACACCGAACATTTAAAATATCGAGTGTTCTAATATCGACCCATTTTCAGCAAATGCTGAAAATATCGAAGAAGCAGAAAAACTAATTCTTTCCTAGGGAAAGAATTTGGTTGTCCATTCCTGTTGCTTCAGTATTTTCAGCGCTCTGTTGGAAAGTTACGGGTCGGGTTCAGGTAAGTGTGCAATTGAGTGTGGGTTAGGTATATGTGCAATTGTGTGGACATGAGGGTTAGGGCAGGTTAGGTGAGCTAGGGTTAGGGTGCAGGTGAGGTGAGTGTGCGATAGTGATGAACCTTAGGGTTAGGGTTTGGGTTAAGGTAAGTGGATTGTTAGTGGTGTGTGTATAGTTTAATATAGGGTTAGGTGTAAGATTTTAGGTGTATGTGTGTGGATTGCTGTTTGTTTGGTGTGCTTGTGTTGTGTGTATGTGTTTTGGAACAGCAAATTTTTTCCCTAGGAAGATCGGCTCTACTCACATAAGAACATGGGTGTTTGATATACCCCAACATCAACTATCATCATTTGACTGCCTGGATGAAAGGGTCATAGTTCATTTTAGACACTTGTTTTCTGAGGACATGCAGCAGGTACTAATGGAGGCAAGAAACCCTGCTACTAGAAAATGATATATTAGCGAATGAAAAAGGTTCACCATTTGGTGCCAACAATATGACCCTGGTAGCATCCCATGGTTAGAGCAAATGATGGATGTCAGACCACACTAAATTACCCCTTACTTCTCCTCTGGTGGCATAGAGGGATAAAGCCCTGACTGCAGCCCAGCTCACACAGGTTTGATTAGTGGCTCGGGTGATTGGTGGAGTAGCTGGGAGGGACAAGCATGTCCACCACAGAGGGAAGTAAGGCTGTGTGGGCACACCATCAGCAATTACTGGTGGGCTCTTGAGACAACTGTAGAAGGAGTGTAATCCTAAAGAGGGAATAGGGTAGAGATATGATTGAGCTGCTTCTGAGGTGGTGTGAAACACATGTCCCCATTACACAGCTACCCTTAGGCAGTATCATGCAGTCCTGTAGAGGGTGGGAAGCCAAAGAGGTAGGTCATAAGTAAAAATACCATGCTGGAAGGCAATGGCGGGATCCCCCTGGATGTCCTTAGGTTCAATTGGCCAGCACCAGCTCAATTTTTTACCCAGGAGAGCTCAAGAAGGAGTTGGTAGGCCTGCTGATGGACAGAAGCACAAAGGTAGAATGTTGCAAGATGTTGCAGCGGAGCATAAAGTATATGCTAAAAAGGTTTAATTTTATGGAAAATCCATATAGCATGGAGATTCTATGAAAAGACTTATCTCTGAATAATTTATTAATTTGTTGAGGTGATGCAATGAGGCCCACATTACTTTCACAATATAATAAACTTAATATTGAATGCCAAACTAGGTGTGAAAGTAGGATGAAGTATATGTGCTGACAAATACTTAGAAATCTTCCACTATGAATGCTCCTAGTAAATATTTAGTGAAAATGATATCAGAAGTACTCATGATGAACCATAAAACCATCAAAGATATCTTGCAACTAGTCCAGTACCCCTGGTCCTAACTCTTTGTCTCTTATAGAGCTATATTGACATATCTGATCATTAATACAAAGAACAGAAATATCAACAGTACCATCACACCCCATCTATCAAAAATATTACCTTAACAAAGGTATTTATAACTCTAACCTTCTGGCTGAAAACAATTGTCAGTGATGATAGGTGGTCCCCATATACTGGACCACTCTGCACATAATATAGACAGAATTAAGCCCAAGAATGAAAGATAATTCAGGAACAAGCTAACAACTAATAGTTAACATAGAATTATGTTTAAGTTCTAGTTAATTCATCAACCATAAAGTTTTTCCTTTACACATTAAAAATAATTGAATGTATTTTCTAGTGATGTATGAAGAAATCTGGTTCAGCTGTCCAAAGGAGTCTGGATGTGTCAAAACTATGTCAAACTAATAGATCATCAGACTATCTTTTCATCTTTGATATCACATAACTATAATTAAATAGATCATGAACAGAAACATATAACAATTGATCTTTTTAGTACATATATGGGAGTTGAGCATTCAGCTAAAATGCTAAGTGGTTGACATATGTTTACTCAACCAAGTTTGGTCAACATTTGCAGATAGTCAATAAGTGTGCTAGACAAACAATCCCCGGGTAGGGGAATATTCCCTTTCCCAGGGGATTGTGCAATCTCAGAGTTAGTATGTATAATTAGCAGGGATTATTGAGGGAGATGGGGGGAAAGGTGTTGACCTCTGCAAAAACAATGTTATTTATTTTTTGTTTGTTTGTTTGAAATTTACATGTGCAGAGGTTCTTTCTTGGTGCATGCATGGTAACATGTCGATATTTGCATTGTCAAATTTTAAGTATACCCATATTATATAAATATTATTGTCATTTAAGAGAACAGAGTCACATATAACTTATAACAGCAAATAGTATTCACTGTTATATAAAAAGTTTGTTTCTATACCTTAACTTATAAAATGTAATAGCAAAGACAATAATGAACTACCACCCAGTCACACTAAATAACTGAGCATAGTTGTTAAAACTAATGCCTATCCTTTAGTAGCCCAAGATTAATGTACTTACATCTAGTGATATGAGGCTCGTTATCAGTCCTAAGTCAACCTATAATTAAGAGTAAGTGGTTCCAAGTATTTAGACTAGCACAGCACCAGATTGTTTATTTATTTAAATACATTTTATTTATTTAAATTAATGTTTCATGTTTAACAGTTTCATAATTTCTTATTAGGCTATTGACATTGTAGGATCTTTAAGAACCTAGCCATGCATTCCCATAAAGTTTGTTTAACCCTTGTAATTTAAATATGAATAAACCAGAGAAGGCAGAAGATTTGCATGTTACCCCTTTCCATAAGGATTAAGAGTGCTACTCCAGAGATACAATTGCAGTTGACCATCTTTAAGTTATTAATCTTTTGACCTATTCTCTAAAGAAACATGAGATAAGCCTGTTCTACTTGAAATGAATGATAGAATCTTAGAAATTGGTACCCTTCCCAAGAAAAAGGTGAATCATATTCCACTGAACCAGCATCTACTGGTTTTCCTGAAACAGACCTTTCACAGAAATCCGCAATCAATGAGCCAGGACAGAAAACGGAAGAAAACAATGAGCTGAATCATAACTCTCTGGTTATTAATCTTTTGACCTATTCTCTAAAGAAACATGAGATAAGCCTGTTGGAAAGAGGTTTAACTTTTATTCCCTCAACTCAAGCTAAGTCATCCAGATTATGTTTGAATAAAGTAAGAGAAATACTTTGTTTTATTTGAAGAAGAAGACAATTTAAAAAAAGTGGAATTCTGTGATACATATCTATCCCTCCAAAATGTTCTGTTTATGTTGCAAAAGAGAGTAAGATCTCTTGTGGATATTTATGCCACTTTTGGTCTTGCGGATGCTCAGTAGGTCTGACAGGATGGGATGTATTCCGGCTCTTAATGAGAGGCAGAGGTCACCCCCTCAACAACCTGTATGATACTGAGGAAAAGGACAAGGCTTTGAGATGATCAGTGTAGTTCTTATGATTTAGACACCTAATATCTTTGGTGAGGAAATGCTGAGGTCTACAAAACGAGCTGGGAAAGCCATTATATTCTTCGTAAGCACAACCCTTGGTTACAGAGTGTGAAATTCTATGGTCATTTTGTAGACGACTTCTTTCTCCTTTGGAGAGGGAGTGAAGCTCATTTTCTGTTATTTCAACAATATTTGAATAAGATCACATCATTCTTGAAGTTTACCAGTCAAGTGTCACGTGAACAGGTCAATTTTTTGGATTTAAATATTATATTAACTCAAGATGGAAGAACAGAGATCACACTTTATAGGAAACCTACATGGAGGAATCACTACTGCCATACAAGTAGCATGCATCCTAGACATGTTACTAATAACATTATGCAGAATGAGACAGTAAGAATTAATAGAAGATGTACACAAAAATCTGTGATTCAGCAAGAGGTGACTAACTTGCAGGACTGTCTACGAGTACGAAGGTACTCAGAGAGAGCTATTGATTTGGATATGAATGTATCATACACAGAGAATAGACGGAGTTCTATAGTTCATGATAAGAGGAGGCATCTGTTACCTTTTACATGGTTATGCATCACCTACAGCACAGACAATAGACAGATAAGAGAAATTATTGATAAATTTTGGCCTGTTCTTACCCAAGATTCCAGAATACGCTCCATAGTGGGAGATATCCGCACTATAGTTATAAAAATAAGAAAACATCAAATGTCTGCTATGTATGAAAGATGGATTCCAGAAACCTACCGTAGTAGGGAGAAAGGGGACATCAATGTGGCAATTGTTCTGCTTGCAGACATATTGACAGTAGCAATACCTTTAATTGTCCAGGAATGAGTAGAATTTTCAGCTTTAACTGCAAAGCTACATGTGTCACCAAAAACGTTGTTTATTTAGCCACCTGTAAAGGATGTCCATGTTTCTATGTTGGAAAAAACAACCAGAATTTTAGAAAGAGAATATTACGACACCTGGGAGATATTAGAAGAGGAGACGTTCATAATGCTTTGGCAGTACATGTATTGGAATTCCCTAGTCATAGTTTCTTTTTTAAAGTTATTGAAAATGTACCTGAAAATGTTAAAAGAGGTGATGTAGTTAATAAAACAGAAATTTGTGAAACCAAATGGATAGTGAATTTGCGAGCAGACCGAGCCCCTGGTCTTAATGCTGTTATTCCGCTCAAACCAATGTTAAAAGCAAGAAGACCTACCACTGGATGAAGGGTAGGCGTGTTATTGAATTGAGAAGTTAAGTGGACAGTACTAACGACTCTGGAGGTGTTGTTCTACACTTTGAATTTCATTGGCCAAGACTTTGGTATAAATATAAGTAATGGTGTCCCTATTCAACATGATCTGATGAAGGAATTTCGGAAAGCGCTTATCGTTTGTGTATTTGGGACGTTACACTTTTTGTGTTCAGCAGAACTCATTGAAATATTGCATCAGCTGTTTAGCATCTTGGCTCAAAGAACTGTTACATTGTTGAGTCTTCAGCTTCATGCTTGACGAAAGAGGGAGTTAGTTTTTTTTTTGTGCAGCGTTTCATTCGTGAGTGAGTTTGGAGTGTTGGTTCCAACTTTAAGCTCACCTTGCTGTACATTTGAATTCTGCACTTTGGTCCAAAAATACGTTTTTGCAATGTGTTGCCGAGCAATATAATTTGTGTTTAATAGAACGAAGTAAAGCCAGCTTTCTTTGTAATACTTTGTTTGTGAGTGAGTTCGGAACATCAATAGTAAGCCACAAAGCTCACTTTAATGAAAATAGAACTCTGCATTTTTGGACGTTTATCTTCTTACTAGCATTGAAGCATATTCGAATATATTTGAAGACTCTTACTGCAGCAAGCTACGTTTGCTAGTTTTTTGCAACACGAATATTTGTTTCTGAAAGTAACAGTGTTCTTTTTATAAGAATTGATTCACTTGGTGGTGATTCAAGTACTGACAATGCTTTAACAAGCAGTTTTAAATATTTTAATAAATGATTTTTACGTTTGGTATAGCTGTGGAGTAGCGGTGTGATTTTTACTATTGTTTGGATATTTTGCTCACCGCTACATTATCAGTGAGTTGTACATTTCAACAGTATTTATCTTTTTTGGTATATACTCACTGAACATGGCAGAAAAAATGAATGAAAGACTAGCAACGGATAGAGCACAGACTGTATTTGCATTTATGTCTGGCAACTCGGAGATGGAAATGTCAGGAGGGGCTGCCAATCCACTGCTGCAAGTTAATTATGATACTTTCTCTGAGACTGCAAAGAAGGATTTTGCAGATGGGGCCAGTTTTGATGCAATTCTGGGCAAAGTGCAAGCAGCTGCATATCGCCTAAAAAGGCTGACCTGGCAAAGGTTTCATATGGAAGCAAGTATGCACAAACAGGTAATTCCAAGAGGAATGAGAGTCAAATGTATGCCAAGTTATGGCAATCAATATCCAGAGCTACTGGCAAGGTGGCAGGCAATAAATATGGAAACTAGTTTCTGCTACATGCACCTACTTATAGACTTTTTTAAACCGGAAGAGCAGAGAATCACAAACCTGATTCAAGAGAAACAGGCCGAATTGGAAAAATTAACTCTGACTGATTTCAGCTAGTGAAATTAGAGACTCTGCAGTTCAATTTGAATATGTATGAGACAAGAATGAAAGAACAAAAAATCAAAAAATTATCCAGAGACATCATGGATTTTAGGCATGGCCGGATATTTGAATGGCCTAGAGAAGAAAGGCGTACTGATTTACATCCATCTAAAAGGTATGAAAAAAGCAATGCCATAGGAGATAATAGCAGGGGTAGGCAACTACCCAATAACAAAGAGTATACACCTCAAGAGGATCTGCGGATGACTTCCACCCAGTCAGAGCCTATAGAAAGGATTGATGTGACAACTTTAGAAGGGCCAAATACCTGTATAGATCCCCCTCTAGACCAAGGCAATAAATCCAATGACATAGATATTCTACTTGAAATGAATGATAGAATCTTAGAAATTGGTACCCTTCCCAAGAAAGGGGTGAATCATATTCCACTGAACCCGCATCTACTGGTTTTCCTGAAGCAGACCTTTCACAGAAATCCACAATCAATGAGCCAGGACAGAAAATGGAAAAAAACAATGAGTTGAATCATAACTCTCTGGTTATTAATCTTTCGACCTATTCTCTAAAGAAACATGAGATAAGCCTGTTGGAAAGAGGTTTAACTTTTATTCCCTCATTAAAATCTGATTTGAGTGAATTTGACATAGAGATGAGATATTTTGCACGTAGTATTACTTTGAAAAGTATCTTTGGGAATAAAGAGCAGGGAAACAGAGTACTTAGGAAACCTTTGCCCCTAGGAACCTCCCAGCAGTGGAATTGTTTTCTCGCATGTGTATAGATGCAGTAGAACAGTTACGAATGGAGAAGAATACCCGCCATTACCGTAACTTAACAATCCAGGAAAGGCAAGCTATGATAGATTTACAACATAATGATGAAATTGTGATAAAACCAGCAGATAAAGGAGGCGCTTTTTTGGTATATACTCACTGAACATGGCAGAAGAAATGAATGAAAGACTAGCAACGGATAGAGCACAGACTGTATTTGCATTTATGTCTGGCAACTCAGAGATAGAAATGTCAGGAGGGGCTGCCAATCCACTGCTGCAAGTTAATTATGATACTTTCTCTGAGACTGCAAAGAAGGATTTTGCAGATGGGGCCAGTTTTGATGCAATTCTGGACGAAGTGCAAGCAGCTGCATATCGCCTAAAAAGGCTGACCTGGCAAAGGTTTCATATGGAAGCAAGTATGCACAAACAGGTAATTCCAAGAGGAATGAGAGTCAAATGTATGCCAAGTTATGGCAATCAATATCCAGAGCTACTGGCAAGGTGGCAGGCAATAAATATGGAAACTAGTTTCCGCTACATGCACCTACTTATAGACTTTTTTAAACCGGAAGAGCAGAGAATCACAAACCTGATTCAAGAGAAACAGGCCGAATTGGAAAAATTAACTCTGACTGATTTCAGCTAGTGAAATTAGAGACTCTACAGTTCAATTTGAATATGTATGAGACAAGAATGAAAGAACAAAAAATCAAAAAATTATCCAGAGACATCATGGATTTTAGGCATGGCCGGATATTTGAATGGCCTAAAGAAGAAAGGCGTACTGATTTACATCCATCTAAAAGGTATGAAAAAAGCAATGCCATAGGAGATAATAGCAGGGGTAGGCAACTACCCAATAACAAAGAGTATACACCTCAAGAGGCTCTGCGGATGACTTCCACCCAGTCAGAGCCTATAGAAAGGATTGATGTGACAACTTTAGAAGGGCCAAATACCTGTATAGATCCCCCTCTAGACCAAGGCAATAAATCCAATGACATAGATATTCTACTTGAAATGAATGATAGAATCTTAGAAATTGGTACCCTTCCCAAGAAAAAGGTGAATCATATTCCACTGAACCAGCATCTACTGGTTTTCCTGAAACAGACCTTTCACAGAAATCCGCAATCAATGAGCCAGGACAGAAAACGGAAGAAAACAATGAGCTGAATCATAACTCTCTGGTTATTAATCTTTTGACCTATTCTCTAAAGAAACATGAGATAAGCCTGTTGGAAAGAGGTTTAACTTTTATTCCCTCATTAAAATCTGATTTGAGTGAATTTGACATAGAGATGAGATATTTTGCACGTAGTATTACTTTGAAAAGTATCTTTGGGAATAAAGAGCAGGGAAACAGAGTACTTAGGAAACCAAGTACCTTTGCCCCAGTGGAATTGTTTTCTTGCATGTGTATAGATGCAGTAGAACAGTTACGAATGGAGAAGAATACCCGCCATTACCATAACTTAACAATCCAGGAAAGGCAAGCTATGATAGATTTACAACATAATGATGAAATTGTGATAAAACCAGCAGATAAAGGAGGAGCTATTGTGGTTCCCTCTTCTGAATGGTATAAAATGAAGATGTATGACATGTTAAATGATTCAGTGACATATAAGGAGATTGATGTCTCAAGTCTAGATAAGCAGATCAGCAAGATTCAAGACTTACTGTACTCCATGCTTATAGAGGGCAGTAAACAGAGGAGCAATACCACGTTTTTACTTACTGTACTCCATGCTTATAGAGGGCAGTAAACAGAGGAGCAATATCACGTTTTTAAAGTGGAACATCCTACTGTCCCTTCCATAAGTGGACTACCTAAAGTACATAAAGATTTCTCAAATCCACCACTACGACCTATAGTATCAGGGCAAGGATGGTTGACGGAATCCATGTCACTGTTTGTGGAGAAATATCTTAAGCAGATTCTATTGAGAATTCCTAGTGTCCTTAGAGACATGGATGACTTTATGGAGAAGTTATCACGAGCCTTAGAAACTCTGGAAGAGAAAGAAGATTTGTTATTGGTTACTATGGATATTACTAGTCTGTTTACTTCTATACCTAACGACATTGGAGTTGAAGCTGTAAGAAAAGTAATTGAAAAAGAGAACAGGGATGATGCCAGTGCCAACTTAATATGCTCACTTTTGGAAATTGTAATGGATACGAATATATTTCATTATGGCAATTCTATTTATTGGCAATGATGGGGCATCGCGATGGGCACGCCATGTGCCAACAGTTACGCGAACATTGTTCTCTCGAGCTGGGAAAGCCATTATATTCTTGGTAAGTATAACCCTTGGTTACAGAGTGTGAAATTCTATGGTCATTTTGTAGACGACCTCTTTCTCCTTTGGAGAGGGAGTGAAGCTCATTTTCTGTTATTTCAACAATATTTGAATAAGACCACATCATTCTTGAAGTTTACCAGTCAAGTGTCACGTGAACAGGTCAATTTTTTGGATTTAAATATTATATTAACTCAAGATGGAAGAACAGAGACAACACTTTATAGGAAACCTACATGGAGGAATCACTACCTCCATAAAAGTAGCATGCATCCTAGACATGTTACTAATAACATTATGCAGCATGAGATAGTAAGAATTAATAGAAGATGTACACAAAAATCTGTGATTCAACAAGAGGTGACTAACTTGCAGGACTGTCTATGAGTACGAGGGTACTCAGAGAGAGATATTGATTTGGATATGAATGTATCATACACAGAGAATAGACGGAGTTCTACAGTTCATGATGAGGAGGCATCTGTTACCTTTTACATGGTTATGCATCACCTACAGCACAGACAATAGACAGATAAGAGAAATTATTGATAAATTTTGGCCTGTTCTTACCCAAGATTCCAGAATACGCTCCATAGTGGGAGATAATCCGCACTATAGTTATAAAAATAAGAAAAACATCAAACGTCTGCTATGTATGAAAGATGGTTTCCAGAAACCTACCATAGTAGGGAGAAAGGAGACTTATCAATGTGGCAATTGTTCTGATTGCAGACATATTGACAGTAGCAATACCTTTAATTGTCCAGGAATGAGTAGAGTTTTCAGCTTTAACTGCAAAGCTACATGTGTCACTAAAAACGTTGTTTATTTAGCCACCTGTAAAGGATGTCCATGTTTCTATGTTGGAAAAACCAACCAGAATTTTAGAAAGAATATTACGACACCTGGGAGATATTAGAAGAGGAGACGTTCATAATGCTTTGGCGGTGCATGTATTGGAATTCCCTAGTCAGTTTCTTTTTTAAAGTTATTGAAAGTGTACCTGAAAATGTTAAAAGAGGTGATGTAGTTAATAAAACAGAAATTTGTGAAACCAAATGGATTGTGAATTTGCGAACAGACTGAGCCCTGGTCTTAATGCTGTTATTCCGCTCAAACCAATGTTAAAAGCAAGAAGACCTACCATTGGATGAAGGGTAGGCGTGTTATTGAATTGAGAAGTTAAGTGGATGGTACTAACTACTCTGGAGGTGATGTTCTACACTTTGAATTTCATTGGCCAAGACTTTGGTATAAATATAAGTAATGGTGTCCCTATTCAACATGATCTGATGAAGGAATTTCCGAAAGCGCTTATCGTTTGTGTATTTGGGACGTTACACTTTTTGTGTTCAACAGAACTCATTGAAATATTGCATCAGCTGTTTAGCATCTTGGCTCAAAGAACTGTTACATTGCTGAGTCTTCAGCTTCATGCTTGACAAAAGAGGGAGTTAGCGTTTTTATGTGCAGCGTTTCATTCGTGAGTGAGTTTGGAGTGTTGGTTCCAACTTTAAGCTCACCTTTCTGTACATTTGAATTCTGCACTTTGGTCCAAAAATACGTTTTTGCAATGTATTGCCGAGCAATATAATTTGTGTTTAATAGAACAAAGTAAAGCCAGTGTTCTTTGTAATACTTTGTTTGTGAGTGAGTTCGGAACATCAGTAGTGAGCCACAAAGCTCACTTTAATGAAAATAGAACTCTGCATTTTTGGATGTTTATCTTGTTACTAGCATTGAAGCATATCCAAACATATTTGAAGACTCTTACTGCAGCAAGCTACATTTGCTAGTTTTTTGCAACATGAATATTTGTTTCTGAAAGTAACAGTGTTCTTTTTATAAGAATTGATTCACCTGGTGGTGATTCAAGTACTGACAATGCTTTAACAAGCAGTTTTAAATATTTTAATAAATGATTTTTATGTTTGGTATAGCTGTGGAGTAGTGGTGTGATTTTTACTATTACTTGTCAGGTAGGCGCTATGGACCAGAGGAGACATAGATAAGGTCCTATAGTTGGCTATAATGTGATAGAGGATTTTTTTAATGGTAAGTGGGAAATGGATGATTTCAAGCTCATTATCCTGTCTAACAAGTCTGGAGGTGCTACTTTGTTTAAAAACATAGAGACACCCCTGCCTTTAGCGCTCTCATCTAGTGTAGTGGCCCTGAATTTGTGACAGACATTGAAGCCTTAATCTGATGGGCTACACTCCCTGGATTTGAACCAGGTCTCTGTGGCAATGCAATATTGATGCACACCAGGATATGGAGTGTCTGCAGTAAGTGGAGTTTTCTGTTAAGGCTCTTAGCAATGACCAGCAAAACTTTTATGTTATCTGGATTCTATTTTGTTATGTTGGCTAGTTTTGGAGCCTAAAAAAGCACTATGGGTGGTTGGACATGGTTTTGGCCTACATGCAGATGCCTTAGAGAGCTAGGTGAAGGCCATTTCTGGCAAAGTACTGTGGACTGTCAACCATCTTCTCCCAGGCTGATAACTATAATGAATACCTTTTGAATGACATTAGAAGCTAAGCCAGTCCTTCAAATACATAATGTTTTGTTTGTATTGTAGCGTCATTCCTTAAATTGGACTAACGTCTTCAATGTGAACATTAACAGGTTCTCTTCTGGAGATTTTTCTGGGACTGTTTACTTTTCATCATAGTTTTCATTGCAAAACATAATGGTGACCTTGATGGGGCCATAGTTTTATGAATTTCCGTACTCATAGTTGTTCTTTTGTTTTTTTAGACATTCTTGGTTAAAAATGTAAGCTGTAATTCATAAATGCAAAAGTGTTCATTTAATTGAGAAAGAAAGCAACAAGTTACCTGGCATGAGCTTCAAGTACAGGTATAGTCACTCACCTGGTAAAGAAGACTTGTTTAAGATCATCAGGAAAATAGCAGCTCCAGCCTGACCATTTGATCAAGGGTTCTAGTAAAGATAATTCCAGATAAGCAGTAAAGGAAAACTGCCACGGACCGTACACTTTCATGGAAAATACAGAACTCCATATCTGTAGCTGAAATCACTCATCATGCGTGCTTATTCACTGACTAGTTTATATAGCATTTTGTCAATCACAGATAGTTAAAATCATTAAAATTAATATTACTTTAGCTTGCAGTACTTTAAGTTCCACAATAGTAACTTATTTTTAAATTTAACTTTGAAGAGGGATACATTTTATTTTATGTTTATTATGCTGCTGATATTTTAAGATTGAAAAAAATGACAAGGAATGTTTTATATTTTGAAATATATTTCAGTGACTAACTTTATACATCACTACCATCTTACCAGCTTCTAGAGAAGTACAGACATTAATAAACCAATCTAGTTTCACAATTTTTGTATCAGTAGGCAGGCATTTTAAATCAGGCACCAATTTCGGCCTGTATTGGCGGTATAATCTTGGTAAGAAAGTTGGGTTAGACATACATCTACAGAGGAAAATAAGCACACGTGAAGGCAATTAATCTGGTTAAAAACGGAAGAGGGGAACACCCTTCGCTTTCTCCTTTATTATAAAGCACATGGTCATGTGACCTCTCTTGACCTCTCCACACCAATGACATCAGTGTAAGAGCACACATACGATCATTCACTCTCTTTATTACTATCAGCCAACACCCCCACTTGCTCTTACACTGTATACAAATACATTTTAAGAACACATTTTTGGATAACTTTTCCTTCACATTCCAAATATGTAATACATGAACTTTTCAATCTTCCATTTCTTAGCAGGTTTAGTAAGGACATCTGCAACCATGTCTGTTGTCGGGCAATATTCAGCGCTTATTTTGTCATCATTAAGTGCTGACCTGACAAAATGATACTTAATGTCACATGTTTACATCTCTGTCGGCTTACTGGATTCTTCGACAAAGCGATTGCTCCCTGATTGTTCTCAAATATTGTTACTGGCACATACTTGCACTCTTCATCCATTCCACTCAGCAGCTGCACAAGGTACAAACTCTCCTGTGTTGTTGCTGCTAATGCCATGTACTCTGCCTCACGTGTAGATAAAGCTACCGTCTGTTGCTTCTTTGATTTCCATGAAATAACAGGCCCGTCTCTATTGAGGCTAAAGCAATAACCTGTTGTACTACGTCTATCGTTTTGATCTGTTGCCCAATCTGCATCACTGTATGCTATAAGCTGAAGTTTCCCTTCACTCTTCTTGTAACACAGCTTATAACACAGCTCTCTGTCCAATGTACCTTTTAAGTATCTTAACACGCTTGGCTAGTGTTAAATGAGATTCACTCGGTTGTGACAAATATTGTGAAAGTTTACTTACAATCCAGCTAAGATCAGGTCTTGTGCTTGTCATAACATATATCAAACTACCCACAAGCTCACGATATTTTCTTGGATCTGTAGATTCATTGTCACATTCAAAGTTTGTTTTTTGTTCGGAAGGGGTACTTCTTACTTTACAATTAGACATACCAAATTTCTCAAGAATGATCATAATGTACCTCTATTGGATCATCTTTACTTCACCACTATTCTGGGTAAAATCAATGCCTGGAAAATGTCTTAGCTTTCCCAGATCTTTCATTTTAAATTTACCCCGGGATTCATGAAGCTCGGTGCAAGGACGGCGTTAGCCTTGTGCCAACCATGCAGCGTAGAGATGGCGCAACAGCACTACATGCATATTAATGAAGGCACACTGCCGCAACGTCCACGTGCATAGGAAACATGTGCAAATGCAAGGGGCATGTCTAGGCGCTGCAAGAAGGCGTGAACATGTCGGCTGCAGATGCGCAACCTAAAATGCTGACTAGTACAGCCTGCCTCTAATAATAATCACTCCTGTCAGTGTCCATGGATACTGAAATGTATGCAAAGCATACAAGACAGTTTTGCAAACACCAAAATAAAAAGTAAACACATAAGCACGTAGCTGAATACTGAGTCCCCTTCCCTCGAACAAATGACATTTAAAACCCCGTGCCCTTATTCCATTGTAGTGTTGATTGTTATACCAAGTGGAAGTGAAACACAGTGTGTTAGCGCACTGCTGCCCTTTGCTAAGCCTAACCCAATGGTTAGGGTTACCACCTGTCCCACTTTGTGAGAGGCAGTCCCTCTCTGGGCAGTTGTGTCCTTACCAAAGCTATTAAAAAATTAAATGTCCTGTGGTTGTAGGAAATAATTATGTCATATATTTTATGTAATAGTTCCATAAAATAGTTAATTCTGTATCTAAACTACCTAAATGTTACAAGAAACAGAATAAGCAACTAAACCGCTAAAAGAATAAGCTGTCACATAGGCATAAAAGTAAAATACTCTTCTTTGTATTGACCGTGGGCCTTTGTCGGCCTGTAAAATCTGATGTTTGTCCCAAGGATGTCCCACTTTGGCCATATGAAAAGTTGGCAACCATACCAAAGGTCAGAGCATTTGCTCAATATCTGTCCATTTGCGGTCCACGTCATCCCTGTCTGGACGGCCCAAAGATGAATGGGTATTACCCGGGCCTACCTACCATGTCATGAAAGACAGGTATTTGCATGTACCTATGTGCGTGAAGTACAGCATGTGGAAGATCAAATATGCCAGGGTTGTCCTCACAATCATATTGGTACCAGAGATATGTAGAGTACGCAATGTGATCTGTTGTCTGTGCCATGGGCCATCAACCAGGGAAGGGATGGATGGTGTGTGTGGAATATGGGGGTGGGGGTGACGGGTAATGTAATAATTCGCCAAGGGGAGACTGGGTCGGTTGCACAATAGGTGAACTGAAGGTGTACAAGGGAGCAGTGGGTGAATCAGAAAGGAAACCAAAGAACATTCACATCCGCAATACAACCTGACAGGCCATACTGCAGAACACAATTCTACAAACATATGAACATTAAAATGTGTGGTACACATGTACAGAAACGTTACCGGCTCTCACCCACATAATGGTCTGGCCTGAACCGAGCCATCCAACCCCAACACATCTGGATACATAATTGAATACCCATCATTCCCTCCACAGCACATCACCCCCACCCCTTGCTGAACGTCCACCAAAACCACCCACCAAAACCACCCATACACGGGCTGCTAGCTTGGTGCAGCCATATCTACATAGTAACCCCTACCCACATCTAGTAGGCAGTTGCACCCTAGGCAGTCTCAGGCTTGCAAACTAGGTATCCCACCATGCATAACCCTACCACATTTTCGAATAGCCAGCTGAATGGGGTCCGTCATTTACAATTTTTGGACATCCCTCATGGAATAAGTGTCTGTTCTCAAGATCAGACTTTGTGGCATAACACGATGTCCACCCCTGTTGACATCCGGGCACTAAGGCTACCACCTGTCCCACTTTGTGAGGGACAGTCCCTCCTTGGCCAGTTGTGTCCTGCATAAAAATTGGAAAAATGGCAAATGTCCCAAGATATTAGGACAAACATATTTCCTATATTTAATGTAATAGTTGCATAAAACAGTTATTCTGTTTCTGAAACACCTAAATGATATAAGAAACAGAATAATCAACTAAAGTGCTACAAGAATAAGCGTTTATGTAGGCAAAACAGTGAAGTTCTGTCCTGTGTACTGGCTGTGGGTATGTTTTGCCTTGCAAACTCTGATGTTTGTACAAAACATGTCCCACTGTGGGCATCTGAAAAGCTGGCAACCCTACCAGGCACAAGTCAGATTAGCAGTACCTGACCACAACCCTGCTCAGCCTCCACCCGGTCTTGCAGAACCTATGACCCGGGATTAAATACCTGACCGTGATGCACGTCTCCCCACATGCATTATCGGGAATAAATACCTTTCACATGTTCCCATGAAGCTTCCCCATAGTCATCTTCCAAATAGTACATGTCCACAAATTGGATACCCCGTCCATGTTCCTCGTCGTAATGATACACACAACCCCTGTATACAAACGGTACAGGTACCTTCCGTATGTGGTCGTTCATATACATGGCCATGTATAACTCCAGATATGTAGTCATATATCTATAAATGTGCATACTTACATTCGCATAGCTACACATCACAAATACATGCATATAAGTACTTGTCAAGTATGTGTCCAATTCATTAATATGTATACTTGCAAATGTATACATATGCCTCTCAGGAACATACGAACAGTAACATGTACTATACATATGTACACCAACCTATGTTGCCAGTACTGTGGAATGCCTGTAGTAACGTCCGATATCCTAATTGCCATCCATACAGAATGTATCACAGATGGTTTAGTGGTAGAACCAGTGACTATGCTGTTCCTCTTCCTGGGTCCAAGCCATGCAATGGCTGCTAATTTTAAATGATGCCCACAAAAATGGCAGTTGGAAATAGGGTGATTACAGTGCCTCAAGGCAGATGTAAGGGGGTATGCGCAACGGTAACTGGTGGTCATTCAACAGTATGGGAAATGTAAAAATGCATGTAGGTGTATATGCATGTGAATGTACAGACAGCTATATATATATATATATATATATATATATATATATATATATATATATATATATATATATATATATATATATATATCCATGAAGAATGAACATGGACACAATAAAGCAGCCCTAACAAATGTGAAGGGAAAAAGCAGCGGAACCTCCCGTAGTATTTAATGCTGTCATATCAAGCCACCCAGAGGTGAGCAAACCTCCTGCATCCCCAACCACAGGTAGGATGCTAACAGTGGAACTAACTGTGTGCACATGCTAAGTCTGACTTTCAAACAGGTACAGGGCAGTCCCAGTCACCATTCGGACGAGCTGAACCGGAAGACTTAATGAACACCCTGACCATTATATGAACGTATGTCCCAGGACTATATGCTTGTGATGTCTGAATATACTTGGAGTGAGTCAACATGTAGGACGGGCCCAGAGCAGTAGGGAATGGTGCATGTGTAGTGCTGCGGTTTTACTAACTGGAGAATGGATGCCTGTTGTGTCAGTGACGTGTTGAGGAGTGTGTACGGATAACTATGAGCTATGAGTATACATATAAATGAAGCAGCATACGAATAGTGTAGTGGTTAGAGCATCCGCTTAACGAACAGGCATTCACGGTTCAAGTTCGACTATAGCACATATCATTTTCCATGTGGAATGAATGTCGGTCATCCTGCTGTAAAAATGACATAATAACATGTAAAACTGAACCTGAGTATCGGATGGGACTTTTAACCAGATCATTTCAATCAAAGGGGTACTGTCATGATGAATATGGCACAATTAAGCACAAATAAGCTGCAGTAAACATATACAACAAACAGTAAGCATATGCGACTGTGCTTGCGCGGGTGCAAGCAGCGCCCAGCATAGGAAATGTATATGAGTATGTACAGATGTACATTATATATATATATATATATATATGTATATATATATATATATATATATATATATATATATATATATATATATATACACACACACACACACACATATATATATATATATATATATATATATATATATATACACATACATACACACACATATTATATATATATATATATATATATATATATATATGGGTCTACCTTGAATAACCGAACCGCCACTTCACCGACACACAGAAGACCGAGATGAAACGACCGAAAAGCAAGTTGATCGAAAAGGTGATTTGCCAACAGCCGAAAGACCGACAAGGGCAATGTGTGAGCGCGACTCGATAAGTGTGCGATAGTGACGGATTTAGGAGTGGTCAGGTAAGTGTGCGATATTGAGGGATTTTGGGTTAGGGTGTGGGAAAGGTGAGTGTGCGGTACTGTCGGAGTTAGGGTTCGGGTAAGGTAAGTGTGTGATAGTGATGGACTGTAGTTTAGGGACGGGTTAAGTGAGTTAGGTTTAGAGTGCGGGTAGGGTGAGTGTGCGATAGTGACAGGCTTTATGTTTTAAGGTGGGTTAAGTGAGTTAGGGTTAGGGTGCAGGTAGGTTAAGTGTGCGATAGTGACAGTCTTTAGGTTTAGGGGTGGGTTAAGTGAGTTAGGGTTAGGGTGCGGGTAGGGTAAGTGTGCGGTGGTGTCGGACCTTAGGGTTAGGGTTTGGGTTAAGGTTAGTGGATATGTCATTGTGTGTAATGTGTAGTTTACGTTTTTTTGTGTCGGTGTAATGGTGTTCGGTTTTGTGAGTTGTCGGTGTTGTGTGTTTTCGATAATTTGGGGTCGGTGTTTTGTGTGTCGGTGAAGTGTCGGTTCGGTTATTTAAAGAAGACCCATATATATACATATATATATATATATATATATATATATATATATATATATATATATGTATGATGAATGAACATTGTAACAATAAAGCATTGACAAGGGATGAGAAGGGAATCAACAACAACTACAGTATCATAGAGTGCTGTCAGCGTATGACATATCACGCTGGCCAAAAGTGAGAAAAGCACTGCTACACACACCACAGGCAGGATATTACCAGTGAGAGTAACATAGTTGAATTGCTCAGTCTACTTTACACACAGACATAGGATAGTCCCTGCTGGGACTACCCAAAAATTAATAAGAGCGTTTAGCCCTGTGACCATTACACAAGTAAGGGCAGGTATGTTCAAAGACTAAATGGTGGGAGAGCCTGAGAATACACAAGGCGGGACAATATATGTGTAGAGCCCCTAACGCTCTGGAGAGGGCAATGTTTGGAGGTGTGTCATGGCTGCGATAAGTGCATATTGGAAGTTATGCATGTAAACTGAACACGGGAGTGGTGGAGGAACTATGGGTATGAAATTATGGATCCAGGCGTGCCAGGTTGGATGGTCCAGTTCTAATTGGACCACCCTGTGGAGGTCAGCGAGTTTGTAATAGTTATATATGCATACACACATGCAGACATCAATTTGTAGAAGTACATTCTCTGTAACACATGCATTCCATTTGTAGACATCAATAATAGGAATGTGCACATACAAACATCGACAGTAGATGGAATAATAGGCTGTGCAAAAGAGGGATGGGACAAAACTGCTACAACGCAGAGGCATGTACAGTGTCCTAAGTCATTGCTGTGCTGACGATAATCAAATGTGAAAGCCTCCCCACACATGGAATCATTCCTGTAATCTGCCCTCTACGGCAACGCCAAATACTAAACCAGTCTAATTGTAAAGGAAATATGCTGAACACGTACATAAATAGGCTCCCAATATTTTATATATATATATATATATATATATATATATATATATATATATATATATAATATATATATACATATATATGGTTGCAGACATACATATACGTATATATATATATATATATATATATATATATATACATATATATGTATATATATATATATATATATATATGTATATATATATATATATATATATATATATATGTGTATATGTGTGTGTGTGTGTGTGTGTGTGTGTGTGTCTGTGTGTCTGTGTGTGTGCGTAGATATATACAGATATACAGCTATGATAGGAAACAGCACACAGGAATGACATATGTCCACAGGCTTTGGCAATGGAAGTGAGGAGCCCAGGCAAGACACATGACACACACAGCATGCCCTTCCACCCCCTCCCTACAGCCGGACACAGGAACTATACATGCAATCAATGTAAAGTGTCCACTGCTCCCCAGACCATAGGCAGGATACAACCGGGGGGGTACACAGTGCACCCGTGGATTCTAATCATGGAACACATACTGGAGCGTCCCTTGCGGGACACCCCAAAAATTGCCAAAACAATACATATGTGATACATCGGCCATCTTGTCTGTGGTGTATACAGACTCGGAATACAAGGGTGGGTAACCCTGATGACCCATGGGCCGAGACAATTGTATAAAATGGGTCCGTGAAGTGGACAGTGGGCAGCATGTAGTGGTGTGTCCAGAGTAAGGATGGGTGCTGTTGAGGAGGCGAGGGTGGGGGAACTATGGGTATCTACTTATGGGTCTAGGTGTGCAGGTATTGGCTGATGTTGGCCAATATGGACAGCCCTAGGGATGCAAGCGAATGTTGTTAATTGGGCAGAGGCGTCACCCAACGAGAAGCCATACCCACTGTGAGACCTACTAAAGCAAAGTGTAATCTATATGGCAAGGAACGGAATAACCAGATGTAGATGTATATATATAGAGCTATGTGTGTGTATATCCACCCATAGCAAGATAGAGATATGCTTCTCCTTCGCCGTAGTACGAATGTATGCATACAGAGAATGAATACAGATACATACCCACATATGAATACATACATATGCAGACAACCACAGTCCCATATGTCGTTAGATTATATACACACACACATATATATATATATATATATATATATATATATATATATATGTATATATATATATGTATATATATATATATATATATATATATATATCTATATATATATCTATATATATATATGTATATATATATATATGTATATATAGATATACAGCAAGATATGAGTATACATGTATGCATACATATGCAGATATGTCTGTATATATTAATGTAAATATATATATATATATATATATGTTGCAGTAAATATACACACATGTATATAGCTAGGATATGATACAGCAGTTACGGGTAGCATATGTTCACAGGCCGGGCATATGTTGGTGGGAGGTCCAATAAACAAATGTGTAACATGTAGCATCACCCCCCATCCCACCCCAGCTAGGCCGGAGAGACATACAGACACTCAATAAAGGTAAATACACCACTGCTTCCCAGACTACCGGCAGGAAACTACCTGTGGGAGAGATCTGCAAGGTCGACACTTGAAACATAGACATCAATGTCCCTTGTGGGACACCAAAAATTAATGACCGGAGCCAGGCCCTGTAATGATTTCTCTGACCAGGCTGTAGATGTACACGGACCAGTAGGTTGTGCAAGCCTGATAACACATAGGTCGACACAATGTACGAAATGTGTCCCAACACAGGGAGAGTGGGCAGTGTGTAGTGGTGTGTTTATACCCCACCTGCACCCACAGTAAGGTGAGTGCTGTAGAGGAGTGGCAGGTAGGGGAACTATGGGTATGCGATTATGGGCCTAGGCATGCAGGTGTTGGCTGGCAGAGCCATATTAGGACCACCCTGTGGATGTAAATAATATTCCGATGTGGGTATTGCAGATGCCCATACCTCTCAAACCCTAACAGCACATCCACTGGATAGTCCGTAAACCATTGGGGGAACACATAGGGACCATACCATAGAACTGTCCCCAATTACAAGGGATGTCCATGATTATGACTCAGACTCTAACTCTGTCCCACCTAAACCCTCCTAGAACTAGTGATATTAGGAAGAAAGGTGGTGGAATACACATAATGAATAATGACAACATGTAAGAGTCATAAACAGCATGTATCTCAGACAATGTGTATGACTATATATATGCTGGGTCTGTCAATGTACTAGGTAAATAGCACCAAGCTTCTAAATGTGTCCCTGATGTTGTTATGCAGTATCCCTGATTCAGTGTTCATTCTTCCCCATTCGTATGAGAAGTCTGATAGTGACAGAAAGCTCATATTCCATTGACTACCTTAGAAAGATGATAAAATAGGTTAGGGTTACCACCTGTCCACCTTTGCAAGGGACAGTCCCCTTTGGGCAGTTGTGTACTGCAAAATAATTGAAAATATGGCAAATGTCCTGATATTTTAGGACAAAGATTTCCTATATTGTCTGTAGTAGTTGCATAAAACAATTATTTTGTATCTGAAACACCTAAATGTGATAAGAAACAGAATAAGCAACTATAATGCTACAAGAATAAGCTTTTATTTAGGCAAAACAGTGAAGTTATTTCCTTTGTACTGGCTGTGGTTATGTTTTGCCCTGCAAAATCTGACGTTTCTACATAAAAGATCCACCTTGGGCAATTGAAAAGGTGGCAACCCTATAATAGGTATGTGGTAGCATGACTCGGCTGACGGATGTGGGTCCCAAAACCCAATTACTTGTCAGTATTAAAGAGTCTCGGTCCCCATGTATCAGCCAGATGGGAGCAGATTGTAAGAGGAGCACACAAATAATATGAATAAATCACTGGACAGGCCGCCGATTCCGTACAGTCGAACGGCATGCCGTTGCCTAATGGGCAGCCATTCCCGATACTGTAGGCATGTAATCCGATGTAATACGCATCACAAGGTAATATTGTGGTCCTCACTCCCACCCAGGGGTGTGAGTGTCAGATGCAAGCACCAATGTCGATGCATTTGCAAGTGCGGGAGAGAGCAGGTGTAAGCCTGTTTGGCTACCAGTATGCGAGTATTGCACTGGTAAAGCAATGTAGAGGCTAACCGAGTGTAAGAAGCTGTAACCAGACGTTAGCATTGCTTAACACTGTGCAAACCCACACACACCCGCTCACAACTGTTTTAATGTTCCTTACTCCCTCTGTCTCCGATGGCCTTGTTCTGCCCTGCGACTAAATAAATGTCCTCTGTAAGGCTCGGAACCAGGACCCTGCACACACAGCTAATGTGATTTACCAATATGCCATGGCAGATATATAGACAAAGGACAGTACCACAAACATATCACGCAAGCGCAGTCATTCATCAGTATAGGAATGTATCCCATCATGTAGATATATATGTGAGTGGTTATGTCCAGCATTTCAGTACAGACATATATAGAGATATATCAGGAACATACCATGTGGCAGCAAAGCATTACAAATGAATGAAACGGGAAACACCAGCAATGCTTGTATTATGTAGTGGTGTTGTTCTATGTAATCTCAAGCCTCCCTCAGACAGACATGTGTCATTCATACACGCAAACAGTTGTACATTGGCCGTATGCATCACTCTGCATGTAATGTACATTAACACAACAGTACCTGTCCAATCATTATGTGTGAACAGTACTCATGCAAGGTGCTGTGTGCAACATCCTCATCATGATAAAGGTAAATGGGGTAACCATAGAGGGACCGGTAGTGTTGTGTGTACAATGGGGTCATCCTCATCATGTGTGCTTGGACCATTTAGGAGTGATGTGCATACCAGGATCATGCGCCTGAGGGACACGGGTGAGGATAACAGGAGTATGTTGTGATGCATATTACAAGGGTACATGTGTCCAGTGGGTACGTGTGGTAAATGGACAGATATGTATAGGGCAGATGTTGTCCTAGAAGCCGATTGACCTTATGTTTCCATAGGGTGAGGGTCGGATGTGAGGGAAGGAGTATAGGTATGGCTGTGGAGGATAGGTAGGGTAGGATCACAGACAAGATAGCATACATGGTTGATATACGACACATGTGGGGGGATACACCTCGGACGGAGATGGGTGTTCAGCATTCACAAGCCCATGGGAACAGTGGGACTGAGGTCCCCAGCCATGGGCAGCCACCACTGCACCTAAACAGCTGCAAAGGAGGCAGTGCTGGGGGCTGTTCAGGAGGGGCAGCATCACCCTGTAAATGTGACACTCCACCCTTGAGCTTGTGTATCTGGCTTTGGAACCACTTAGTGAGCCCCCAAACTCAACACAACCGTGACCGCACGACAGCAGACATGTACCTGTCTGGTCCTGCTCCCAGGAGGGACATGCCCCATCCTCAGTGGTGGTACCACCAGAAGGTGGTGCAGAGCCAACAGAGGTTAATATCCAAGGCTGGGCCCCAGATGTGCTGGTGCCCGGTGCCATGGTCAGCTGAAGTGGGACAGGAGGTTCTGCCAGGACCTCCCAACCCGTTCAGCCAATGGTGTTGTGGTGTTGCAGTTTAAACCCACACATGGCTTAGTGAGAGACAAGAGCATACAGGATTACCAACAACAGTATGCATAGATATCACCATCAACCCAACACAACAGATGATATACATTTGCAGAGGGAGCACAACACATGCATATGTACTGTATGCCATCTGTACAATGTGTAGTAGATGTGTGACCGCAGCTATGAACAGTTGCCCATTATTGGCTTGATACTGGGAACCCCAGACAGTGTCTGTCATATCACTGCTTCTTGTGACATATGTCCAGTCAGGGATGTAATGGCAGTAACACATCCCTGTCATCATGTATTGTCTGCAATCCTCACACTATGCTCCTGCTGTGCACAGATCTGCGTTCTGTGTGTAACACAGGAAACAAATGGTCACACACACTGACCAGTTCACAGATGGCCCTACAGTTGGAGGTCCCTCACAAACAGAGTACTGTCATGTCTGTATTAAAACATGCAGAATAGCTATTACCACACACAACATGTTAGGCAGTAGTCTCAATGCAGCATAGCTACACTTACATGTTGTAGTCATGTGTGACACATCACCCTCCTATCTTTAGGCTATTTCCTGCTGTGTATGATGTTTGAGGTACATCCAGATATCATCTGTGATGCCGTTTCAAAACACTACATCCAGGTACCACTCACAGAGACTGTCATGGCCAAATACCAGCATGTTTTTCCTAGATAGTGTACTGTGTTTATCATGCGAATGGCTATGGGAACACCATCACAGCTGTTCCACATGCAATCAGCTAGAGGAGGACTACAATATGTGCAGAGGTCATCGCCTGATCATGTCCATCACTGACAATACACATGCTGCTGCTGAGCAGGTGTACACATCCACATCCACCAGAGAGTGTGTGGGTGGGACAGGCAAAGTACAACAGAGAAGGTCTTGGAGACCTAACCCTAAGCATCGTCTGCCACATGCCTAACAGTACAGGGGTCAAACCCCCTGACTGACTAGTCATTACCATTACATGTGCATGATGTTACTACATGTGCCACAAAGCCGACATGTTGCTGTGCTGTAAAAACATATGTGTGTAGGTGAGAGACATCTGCAACAGAGATATAGTAGACATACATTAGGTGTGGCACACATGCCTGTCCATGTGAACAGATGCCATTGTCACCACACCCACACTCTCTAATGGACTTGCAATAACACTCTTTGCCAGAGCCACAAATACACAACTTAACTACTTTGTTTGCCACACTGCAGTAATGCACAGGACTACATGCACAACGGGATATCTGGAGGTTCTATTGGCTAGGGCATATGAAAGTGTTTGACATCTTCTGGTATGTCAATGAGGGTTATACTGGGATTGACTGTGGTTGGGAGCATCATAACACACACACAGACACAATGTGCCAGTACTGACATGCATGCATGCATTGCTGCTTGGGTGTGTAGTGGTTGGCTGTGCAAGATGGCTGTACACGGCTGGGTGAGGGGTACTCCTTGGCATTGCATCAACCGATAATGGTATGCAGTGCAGGGGTGTAGTGTCTGCAATGTCCCACACAGATGGTTACTGCATGATCTGCCTTGACATCCTGGGTACCAATGTGTATGGCCATAGCTTTGCAATGCATGCCATGTCTGTGTTTGATAGTCTTTCACATGGACATTGTCTGGGATGTGCATGTCCCACAATACTGTACAGTGACATGTACAGGTGTACCTGGATTGTCAGGCACATGTTGTGTACACAGACTGTTATACCCTGATACGCCAATATCAGGTGTGGCAAAACCTGCTTATAGTGAACAGGTCGACCCTGCACCTGCATTGATAGTAAGATACAAGTATTCCCTGGTGCCAGCGGTATTGGTCCATACAGGGCACATGTGTACGGCATTGTATGGCCTCTGTGGATCACATTTGATTGCACCACATATTTTGCAGGCATCCAGTGGGGAACATAGTGAAGGCACAATGTCCGCAAATATGTGCCTATTGTACTGCTGTACAGGGTGCCATGTCCTCTGCAGACCACTGCATTCACACCATGCCTACTATCTGTCATCAATGTGCATGGTACTAGCAACATGTCGGTATATCCTAGGCAACTGTGTTTGTGCATGGCACATGGGTGCAGGACATATACCGGGTACTAGTAGGGTTGCATATGTTGTTCACCAGGCCTTGGCTGCCTCACAGCTGTAGTCCTTGTGAGGTGGCCAATGTGTCATAAGACGGGCACCATATAGGAAAACTACAAATTCCACTCCCCAACATGTCCAATGGTAAGACACTCACAGCCACCTCTACACAGGCTCTGACAGACAAACACACACTTGGCATGTCCTGTATATGAACCCCTACCTATCGTATCACACTGCAGCAATACACTTTTAGGGCACATGCTACGGAGAATACTGGGTTACAGCACACCTACAGGTGTAGACCTAGGTGGGTGACAACAGCAGGATTGACAAAGGTGGTCATGTGATTTGTACAGAGAGTGCATACTCTACAAAGCAATGTACTTGTCTCACGCAGACAGACAGACACACACACACACACACACACACACACACACACACACACACACACACACACACACACACACACACCTGGCATGTCTGGGATTAGAACACCGACCTAACAACATTAACACACTACAGCATTATGCAGTTACAGAATGCACTACCCAGATTACCGGGTTACAGTACTCCCAGAGGTGTATTTCTAGGTGGGTGACATCATCAGCCTTGCCAAACGTGGATATAGGAATGGTATGGAGTGTGAGCAGTCTAAAAGCGTTATTCAGTCCTCAGGCAGACAGGGACAAACTCACACACACACACACACACACACACACACACACACACACACACACACACACACACACACACTTGGCAAGTCTGGGATTAGAACACAGGCCTAACTACTTTATTACACTACAGTATTACGCAGTTACAGAATGCGCTACCAAGATTACTGGGACACAGCACTTCCAGAGGTGTATTCGTAGGTGGGTGACATCATTAGCCTTGCCAAATGTGGGTATAGGAATTGTATGGAGTGTGAGCAGTCTTAAAGCATTATTCAGTCCTCGGGCAGACGGGGACAAACACACACAAACACACACACACACACACACACACACACACACACACACACACACACACACACACACATGCCAGTGGTGGGAATAGAACACCTGCCTATCTACAGATCACTATTACAATACTACATAGTAATGAGTAGCGCCACACAGACTACACATTTCAAGGCTGTCATTTTGGCCTTCTAGGAATGCAGGCATCAACAGGGATGCTGGCAGTTAAGATGTACATACCTGTGAACCTGTGTGTTTATAGGACCTGGAGTATGCCCATCTGAGGAATGGACGACTACTATCACTATACAGGGTTACAATGGCCATGCCCATACACATAGAGGCACATAACTGACACAAGGTGTCACTGGGCATGCTCACACACTTAATAGCACAGGAATGCACTATGTGTCCATATACACAAGGTTATACTAGGCATGCTCATACACTTAGTAGCACGGGGCTGTCTGGGATGCACTCTGATTCTAAACATGGAAGGCCACAGTGGCCATACTATTACAGTTAGATGTAAAGAACACATTGTAATGGACTCTGGTGTTAGTAGTTGTCATTGTTAGCAGGAACACTGCTCTACATATATCTGACACCGGTCTTATACACAATGTCTGCTGCTGTCCATCACCTTAGATGTACCATCCTATACCAAGCACAATACCACCACTTACAGTGATGTCTTGCTAGGAGTGGCAACTGCTTGACCAACACAATGAACCTTGCTAGGAGTGGCAACTGCTTGACCAACACAATGAGCCAATGTCCTGCTGTGATTACGAGGTTGTCCAGTGTTTGTCATTCTGGGATGACATGACTGACAGTAGACAGGCCTTTGACACATATCACAGGCATCCATGATTCAAGGGAGTGAGGATAATACCTAAGTCGCATTTGCCCATATAGTGCCATTCCAAGGAAAATGTCCTAAACTCAGGATAACACCCTGACACCTAGAGGACAACTACATTTTATGCTTATGCTAACCAGTGCTAGATGTGTAGCGTCCATACTCATAGCTGCTCACTGTAGATCCAACAATGGAGAGTACTGACATCTGTGCAGTGAGGAACACCTGGCTGAATGCTCTGTAGTGCACAATAGCACTACCACCATATACCTCAGAACCAGACATGTGGGCCATAACACAGGTACGGACTGCTCCAGGTGGTGGTGTCCCCACATACATAGAGGCCACTCACATGTACTGACCGGTACTTCCACAAAAGGTATCACAGATGAGTCAGGTGCAGGACACAGTGTCAAATGCTGCATTCTATGATGTAAACCTCAGACACCACATGCCCTCGGACCACCAACACACATCCATACATGTTGTAGGACATATAAAAGTACACCACCATGTGACCCTTGACCAGTGGACTGTACCAAGCTTTACATCAACTGTGCAGAGTACCTATGTACTGACACAGTTGCATCATGCGTTATGCAATGCAATGATACCACTGTCTGTAACCAGGTCAGCTGTACACATACCAGGGGCCCTCGGTTATTTACAGCATTAGCAGATGACTGCTGCTGTACACCAGTAAACACCCTCATGTTTGGATATGACATACATGTACCTGCCCTGGATATGTACATGCCACACACACACAACATACTCCTACTCAAGGACATCAGTCTGCTGAACCCCTGTACTATACAGGCTATACAACAGAAGTAGTAGAGTAATCCAGAACAACAGCAAATCCCAAGACATGCAGACGTCCATGACCAGTATTAGCAAGATACTTATGTTACTCATGCAATCATCCAAGGCTGACATCCACAGGTAAATAGGCATGGATTCAGAATATGACCACAAAGGTTTCTGTGGCTATGTCAAGGATGTAAGCAGAAACACACAGATTTGCACTATGCTGGTGCAATATTGCACTGAATATACTGACCCTACTGATATTACCTACACACTTGATGATACATTCAGAGCAAACTTTACCCCCTACTGGGCCCACAACAATACCCAAAATGTACAGTATCCCAGACACCTGTGACATACAGGTGGTAATGGCCCTTTCAAATGGCATGACAGAGCATCAATGGAGGCAGATGGTGTCCCAGACTGCATCCTGCAGACATTACAAGACAAGGTGGCCCCCCGCCTAATATAACAATTCAACATCACCCTCTACACAGGCTACATGGCCATTCACTGGTGCATGGCAACAGCTATTACACTCCACCAAGGAGGTGACACAACTGACAATGGTAACTACCACCCCATAGGCCTGAGTAGCCTGATCTGCATGACTATGGAGTGCATCCTCATGGCACTCATTAACATCGACAATGGTAACATCTAGGCACTTGACCCAACCCAGGTCACCTTGATTGAGTGCAGATCATGCCTACTGAACCAGTTTGACATCTTACAGCCACCTAGAATTTAGGTGTGGGGTGTGGTAGTTCACACATACTACCTGGACCTCGCCAAGGGTTTTGACACCATTCCCCACTCAGGTATTATTTCTATACTCACCAGCCAGTACATACACCCATACATCACAGGTTGGTTTGCCAACAGGCTTACACACAGGACCCACATGGTAAGCCTAGCAGCCTTCATGTCCTACTCTTGACCAGTCACAACTGGTGTTCCACAGGACTCAGTCCTGGGACCCCTACTGTTTGCCATATCCTTCTCAGAGGTATGGGCTAACACAGGTGGACTACAGCAGGTCATGTTTGGTGATTACTGCAGACTGGGAGCCATAACCGACAGTCCAGCTGTCAGAGAAGTCCTTCAAGGGGCCTCACATAGACCAACACAGGGTGTCAGAGTGATGGCCTCCAGCTAAAGGCCACATACTGCATGGTCATTCCATTTTGGGAAACTACACACACACATATTAATACATGAGTGGCAGACAGTATAATTCAGATGACATAATGGGTATGTGGGGACTACATTACATAGTGATCTCTCCTTCGACAGTCATATGTGCGAAGTAATTAGGACATCCATCTATGTAGGTCATCTGATTACTTAAGGGTTTACATCTAAACAAACTTAGGTTATTGTGCCCTTTTACTCATCAGTCATCAATCCCATCATCGAGTATGATAACCCATTTTGGATGTACCTCAGATGACACATCTGACAGCTGGAAGGGCCACAAATGTACCTCGCATAGAGGGATAATGCCCTCAGATATTTGTCCTATGCTGCCAGACTGCATTAAATCATGCATTACTCAGTGGCATCTTGTTTGCTCAGGGATGATATTTGCTGGCCAACAAAGCCGTGTCCAAGTCATGTGTAATGGATATTCTCCACCTATGGGCATCCATGTCACAGTGAGCCACACATTGTAATGAGCTACACCTTGCCACAACCATAACTGGAAGATGCTGAAGTGACAGATTCCTGTCACTGGTAGTCCTCATTATTTGGAACTACATCCCTGATTACATTATATGAAACCCCTCACTAACACTCCAGGGACACCTTGCAAAGTGGGTGGGGAACAGTGGATACACCCCAGGGATCCTGTAATTGGCTCTGCTCCACAGAGGGACAGTTAGTTAATCAATGGGGTGGTGACAGCAGACACTTTCTGGCTATGCTTATGACTGGCCTCGGTCAGTTACACATGTACCTACCTATGTATCTATGAACCTATACATACTGTATGGACACATGCTGGTAGCTTAATTTACTATTCAGGTATTGATTTACCTTGTTCCAATGACAGTTGTGTGTACAATAGTTGAGGGCTGCCTATGTAGGATGCAAACAGTAGACTACCTATACATGACAATTTACAGGTGGTCGTGTGTGTGTGTGTGTGTGTGTGTGTGTGCCATCCATGTTTGCTGTGTGCACAGGTGAAGAAGGGTGTTAGTCCATAGGTATCTACACTGTCAGTGTGTGTGCTATACCTTCCCTCTTTACCAAGGCATGAGCATACTGGGCACACCTCCATCTGTCTACTGGGGATGGCACAGGGTGTTTATGGTCTGAGTACCTCTGTGCCTGTGGGACTCTTGGCAATGGTGGTGGGCTGTGAGGGCGTTCACCATTCTGTCCCTGCTGCAGCTGTTTCCGCAGGATCATATTGTGTAGCATGGCACATACTATGAAGATGTGGGCACATGTGGCTGGAGAGTGCTGCAAGACTCCACCAGATATGTCCAAGCAATGGAACCATGATTTCAGCATCCCAGACATGCGCTCTATGATGACTCTAGTTTCTGCGTGTGCCTCATTATGGCGTTCTTGCATGGCTGTGTGTGCATTTCTGATGGGAGTCATCATCCACGGTTCCAGTGCATAGCCAGCATCCCCACCAGGTGGCCATATGGGATGTCCCCCCTGGCAAATACCTGATACAGCTGTGAGGCATGCCAGATGTGGGAGTCGTGATAGCTTCCAGGGCTGCCAGCACACACATCCATGATAATGCCCTGGGGATTGCACATGATCTGGCAGTTGATGGAGGGGTATCCCTTGTGGTTTATGTAGCACCTACCCTGCTCACCGGGTGGTGTCTTGATGTGTATGTGCACGTAGTCTGTTGCAGCTAGTACCTCCGGGTAGTCTGCCACATGGTGGAAGAGACGCATATTGCTGGCCAATTCCTCCTGCATTCGAGGGAAGTATATGTGCTCATTGGCATGTGGTAACATGGCATCCAGGAACTGGTGGAGTACCCTGGATGTCGATGCCTGTGAGATCCCCATGATATCCCCAGTTGGCTTTTGAAAGGTACCTGTGGCTAGTATTCTCAAGCTTACACATACCTTCTTGTCCACTGGGATGGATTCCCCTCTGTTATTTCTGGCTCTGAGGCATGGCTGGCACAGCTCAACAAGTTGCTGTATGGTGTTCCTCTCCACCCTGTAACGCTCTACTATCTCCAGATCATGTAGCCCCTGGTAGGTTACCCTGGTTCTGAACACTCTTCTCGTCCTCTGGTGCCTGAGATGGTTGTCAGCATCATCCTCCACACCACCGTCAGTCTCCAACACATGCTGGTGAATCAAAGCTATGGCAGTCCCTAACATGTACATATTAAAAGTTCCCCGTCTGTATACACCAATGGTGCAGAGTGTCTGGGAATACACAAGTGTGTTTGGGGGGCTTTCACACCTTATACTATTGTGCAATGGATGATGCTGGTGTAATTGAATGTGTATGTGCAATTACAGCTGCAGGGTATCTTAATTATGGGTTTTACAGTAGGTACTGCTATTGTGGGGCCTTTGATGTTGACTTACGCTTGGTTGCCATGATTCATCTATTGCCCTTTAATTTACTTTTCAACCCGATTCCCCTCCCATTGTTCAGGCATGCATCCAGCTGCCTGCTTTCTTGTTTTGTACTTTCCCAACCCAGGATTGTGTTGCGAAATGTGTTATGTAGCTGATCTACTGCAAGTTTGCTTTGTTCTGCTGTGACAGTTCTCTTTTCTTTGCAATACGGCACCTCCCCTTTCCTGTTCTGCAGGTAGCTGCTAACAGCCTTAATAGCTGTTGTCAATGGCCCACTGTGAGTTCCTAGGTGTTAATTACTCATTTGTACTCCAATTACCATGCTGCAGCATTTTCTTATTGTCTTCCCGTATCCTTCCTGTTTCAGCTATGTTGCGCACAGCGCACAGCCATTTACCAGGTTTCGAGCGCGTTTTCATCCAAGTTCACATGCACTTTCAGTTACCTTGTGTGCTCTCAGCTAAGCAAAGCTATGGCTACTTCCACACCCCTATCCTGTGGCTTTGCTTAGCAACAGGCAACCTGGATTAGCAATGTTCCAATGTGCTTACAGCTAAGGTGGTGCACCCCTCTCTTGATGTCATGTTTATCTCCAGGCCACACCTCGGTGTTGTACTGCTACACTGTATGGTACATCCTTATGCTGGCGGGGTTTTGCGATTCAGTATTACTTGACTCATTTGCATGGCATTGACTACTAATTCCTAGTTACCATGCAGAACGCTGTCACAGACCCTTAGCAACCCTTGTGCCATGGTTGTGGTGTAGCATGCATGCCATTGACTATTATGGGGAATTCATGAATTGTGTTACATTGCAGTTTTATGACATCTAAATATATTTTCATTGTGATCCCGTTTGCACTCTGATGCACTGCGAATTTACTTTGCGTTAGTGTGGCCATGACATTAAATGTTATTTTTTATGTGTTGTGCATTTTTTTATGCCATTGGCTATATATTTAGCCATTGGCATATATTAACATTATAATACATAAGTTTGGTCCACTTTCATGGCTCCGATTTTATGTTTGAAAAAAAATGTAAACCTTTTTTTGGTTTACATTTCTGCATGCTTAAGTTACGCCTGCACCACTTCGTGAATCGCTATATACCTTCATTTGAATGCTACACTGCTGTGCATGGGACAATTAGCATACATGCGCTGGGAGCTGCACAGCTCTTGTGTACATTGGTAGTGCATGTGGAAACAGCTCGTACCTGAATCGCTCGGCGGCCATATTTGGCATTAGATCGCCGACGCTACTCCTGCACCTGGCGCAAGCTTCATGAATCCTGGGATTCATGAAGCTTGCACCAGGTGCAGGTGTAGCATCGGCGATCTAACACCAAATATGGCCACCAAACGATTCAGGTACGAGCTGTTTCCACATGCACTACCTGCGTACGCTACGCCCACACAACTCCTGAGCCTTGTGTGCTAATTACCCCATGTGCAGCAATGTAACATGCAAATGAAGGTATGTAGTGATTCAGGAAGTGGTGCATGCATAGTGTAAGCAAGCAGAAATGTAAACCATAGAAAATGGTTTACATTTTTGCAAACATAAAATCGGAGCCATGACAGCCAACCAAACACATGTATTATAATGTTAATATATGCCAATGGCTAAATATATATCCATTGGCATAAAAAAAATGTACGAAATATCAAATTAACATTTAATATATATATAGTCGCACTATCGCGACATGGAAGCACAGGGCAGTGGTGCGCAAGGGGATCGCAAGGAATATAGAAAAATATAGAAGAAAACCGCAATGAAACACATATCACGATTTCCCCATAATAGTCAATGGCAGGCATGCTACACCATACTCATGGCGCAAGGGTTGCTAAGGAACAGTAACAGTGTTATGCGCAGTAGCTAGGAATTAGTAGACAATGCCATGCAAATGAGAAGAGTAATAGTGAATTGCAGATTTCCCTCTGGTGTAAGGATGCACAAAACAGCGTAGCGTTATAACACCGAGGTGAGCCCTTGAGATAAAGATGACAGCAAGAGAGGGGTGTGTCAGCATTGCTGTAAGCACATTGGAGCATTGCTAAACCGGTCTGCCTCTAGCTAGGCAAAGCTGCAGGATAGGGGTGTGCCGAATTGCCCATAGCTATGCTTAGCTGAGAGTACACAAGGTAACCGAGTATGCATATGAACGGAAATGAAAACGCACGTAAAACTGGTAAATGGGTATGCTCGTCGCGCACTGCAGCTGAAACAGGTAGGATATAGGAAAGAAATAAGGAAATGCTGCAGCAGTGAAATTGGAGTACAGATGACTGATTAACACCTAGGAGCCTACAGTGGACCATTGACAACAACTAACAAGGCTGCAAGCAGCTACCTGCAGAACAGGGAAAGGGAGGGGCTGTACTGCAAAGAAAACAGCAAATTTAAAAGCAGAACAAAGGCTATATGCAGTACATCAGCTACAAGGCACAATTTGCCATGACTGGGTAGGGAAAGTACAAAACAAGAAAGATGGCAGGTGGATGCATGCCTGATAATGGGAGGGGATCCAGGTCTAAAAGTGAATTAAAGGGCAACAGAGTAATCAAGGCAGGCAAGTAGGTATCCACAGTAAAGGCCCCACACTTGCAGTACTCATTGCAAAACCCATAATTAAGACATGCAGCAGATGGAATAGTTCATACACACCCACTTACTTCAGTAGCATCCATAGCACAATACTATAAAGTTTGAAAGCACCTCACACGCATTTGTGTATTCCCATACACTCTGCACCAGTGATGTATACAGATGGGGAACTTTTATCATGTACATGTTAGTTGCTGCCATAGCTTTGATCTACCAGCATGTGTTGGAGACTGAAGATGGTGTGGAGGATAATGCACATGACCACCACAGGCACCAGAGGAGGAGGAGAGTGTTCAGACCCAGGTTAACCTACCAGGGGCTACATGATCTGGAAATAGTAGAGCATTGCATGGTGGACAGGGACACCATACAGCAACTTGCAGAGCTGTGCCGGCCATGCCTCAGAGCCAGAACAATCAGAGGGGAACCCATCCCAGTGGATATGAAGGTATGCGTAAGCCTGAGAATACTAGCTACATATACCTTTCAAAGACCAACTGGGGATATCATGGGTATCTCACAGGCATCAGCATCCAGGGTACTACATCATTTCCTGGATGCCATGTTACCACATGCCATTGAATACATATACTTTCCCTGAACACGAGAGGAGTTGGCCAGCAATATGCATCTCTTCCACCATGTGGCAGAATACCTGGAGGTACTGGGTGCAATAGACTGCACGCACATGCACATCAAGTCGCCACCCGCTGAGCAGAGAAGGCACTACATAAACCACAAGGGATACCACTCCATCAACTACCAGGTCATGTGCAATGCCCAAGGCATTATCATGGATGTGTGTGCTGGCAGCCATGGAAGCTATCACAACTCCCACATCTGGCATGCCTCACAGCTGTATCGGTTATTTGTCAGGAGGGACATCCCAAATGGCCACCTGGTGGGGGATGCTGGCTATGCACTGGAACCATGGATGATGACTCCCATCAGAAATACACACACACCCATGCAGAAATTCCTTAATGAGGCACACGCACAAATCAGAATCATCATAGAGTGTGTGTTTGGGATGCTGAAATCATGGTTCCGTTGCTTGGACATATCTAGTGGGGCCTTGCAGTACTCTCCAGGCACGTATGCCCACATCTTCATAGTGTATGCCATGCTACACAATATGGTCCTGCGGAAACAGCTGCAGCAGGGACAGAATGGTGAAGGCCCTCACAGCCCACCACCATTGCCAAGAGCCCCACAGGCACAGAGGTACTCAGACCACGAACACCCTGAGCCAGCCGCAGTAGACAGATGGAGGCATGCCAAGTATGCCCATGCCTTGGCAAAGAGGGAACATATAGCACACACACTGACAGTGTAGGCACCTAGGGAATGACACCCTTCTCCACCTGCACACACAGTAAAAATGGATGGCACACATACAAGACTACCTGTAAATTGTCATGTATAGGCAGTCTACTGTGTGCATCCAACATAGGCAGCCCTCAACTATTGCACACACAACAGCCAGTGGCACAAGGTAAGTCAACACCTGAACAGTAAACTACGCTATCAGCATATGCAGATACCGTATGTATAGATTCATAGGTAGGTACTTGGCCAACTGCCAGAGGACATTCATAAGGCCAGTCAAAATGTGTTAGTGTTTGCCACCCCATTGAGTCATTAACCATCCCTCTGTGTAGCAGAGCCAATGGTGGGATCCCTGGGGTGCATCTACTGTTCCCCATCTACCCTTCAAGGTTTCTCTTGCAGAGTGTTAGTGAGGGGCTCTGTAAAATATAGTTAGGGATGTTGTTCCAAAGTATGGGGAGTGTCTGTGACAGGAAGCTGTCCCTCCAGCATCTTCCAGCTATTGTTGTGGCAAGGTCAGCTCACTACATATGTAGATCCCTCATGACATCATCCAAGGCTAACATCAGCAGGAAATTATGCTAGGATTCAAAAGATAACCACAAAGCCTTCTTTGGCTATGTCAAGGATCTACGTGGTGACACACAGATTTGCACTGTGCCAGTGAAATATTGCACAAAATATGCTGACCCTACTGATATCACCAACATCCTTGCAGATCCATTCAGTGCATACTTCACCCCCTAAAAACCCCACAACACTACCCGTAAGGTACAGTATCCCAACCATCAGAGACACACAGGTGGAAATGGCCCTCTCTAACAGTAGAACACAGCATCAATGGAGGCAGATGTTGACCCAGACTGCATCTTGCAAACTGTACATGACAACCTGCCCCTCACCTAATTACGCATTCCTACCTCAGCTTCTCCATAGGCTACATGCCCATACAATGGCGTGTGGCAATGGTTATTCCACTCCATCATGGGGAAATCACAACTGACCATGGTAACTACCACCCCATAAGCCTGACTAGCTTGGTCTGTAATGGTATAGTTCATATCCTCATGGCACTCATTAACAATGACATTGGTAACCTTCGGACACGTGACCCAACTCAGGTCAGCTTGGTTGACTGCAGTTCATGCCTACTGAACCTGTTTTATGTCTTATATATACAGTCACCAAGATGTTAGATGACAGGGGAGGTGGTTCACACATACTACCTGGACCTCACCAAGGCTTTTGACACCATGCCCCACTCAGGTATTATTGATAAACACACCAGCCTGTACATTCACCCATACATCACAGGTTGGGTTGCCAACGGGCTTACACACAGCCCACATGGTACAACTAGCGGTTTCCAGGTCCAACTCTTGAACAGTCACAACCAGTGTCCCACAGGACTCAGTTCTGGGAGCCCTACTGTTTGGCATATATGTCTCAGATGTACAGGCAAACACAGGTGGACTACGGCAGAATATGTTTGACAATGACTGCAAAATGGGAGCCATGACTGATAGTCCAGCTGACACGGACATCCCTCAAGGGGCCTCACAGAGAATGTCACAGGGTGCCACTGACATGGCCTCCAGCCAAGCGTCACTAACTGCATGATCATTCCATTGTGGAATTGGCACCCACATATTAACACATGAGCGGCAGCAACTTTAATACAGACGTGGTAATAGGGTATCTGGGGACTAAGGTAGATAGTGATCTCCCCTGTGACAGTCATATCTCCACAGTAGTTAGGACATCCTTCTATGTAGGCCATCTGACTACTAAAGGATTCTCATCTAGACATACTGGGGTTATAATGCCACTTTACTCATCACTCATCATTCCCATCATAGGGTATAATAATCCATGTGGGATGAACCTCAGAGGACACGTCCAACAGCTGGGGGGGTCCATGAATGTACCTCACCAAGGTGAATACTGGCCTCCAACATATGGCCTATGCAGCTGGACTGAATACACTCCTGCTTTACTCAGTGGCATCTCGTTTACCCAGAGATGATCTCCACTGACCAACACAGCCATGTTGAACTCTAGCTTGATGGATATGCTCCACCTATGGGAATCCATGTCACTACTAATAGTAGTCACAGATGTCTGCCCTTCGTGGGATTTGCTGTGTGTCTGTAACACTGTCCTAAGTCTGTAGTATAGCCTGTTTATTGCAGAGGTCCACCAGACTGGTGTCCTTGTCTAGAAGGAGTGAGTCTTGGTTTGTCAGCGATGACACGATCCATACATCCGTGTAGGTGCTTATAGACTGCATTTGTAAATCTGTCTGTATCTAGAGTAGTGTTTCCCCTTAGCGTGGGGGCTGTGAAACCCCCCACCCCTGTCACTAGTAGTGTAAATTTAGCTGTAGAAAAAGTATACACTGTGGTATCCATGGGTGGGGGAGATGCTAGGGTGTGGAAACAGTGAATAATTCATGGTCAGATCTAACCAGTAACCGGGTAACCTTCACTGTGGTGCACCTGTTGCCCATGTTGGTGATGACCACATCTAGTAGCTTCCATCCTACATTAGGGAGGTAACCACCTAATACAGGGCATATGAGGTGATACATTCCAGGAAGCGCTGGTCCTGGAAGTGAGTACCGGAGTACGTTTCCCAGTAATGGTATGGTAGTTGACATTGACCAATGCCAGGGTGTGTGTTAGGACTGTCGTGTTCTCCACTGTCTCCAGGTAGGTGGAGTGCAGGTCCTGGGTCATGGAGGGTGATCCATAGCAGGCCACATTCCACATTGCTGTTGTGGCTGATGTTAGCTGCACATGGATGATCACAGAGGTATCATGCTGCCCCACTAACCTGGAGGTGTAGGTATCCCTGATGAATATGGATACAGCCCCTCCATGTCCGTCAATCCATATTCTGTGGCTGAAATGTGTGGTATGGGTTGTAGTCTGGTAGTGCTGGTGTGCTCTCAGGAGCCTTAAGACAGATTGCAGTTAATGCACAGATGTTGATGTTGTCCATCCTGAGGAGTGCTGTGAGTGCATGCATGTTGTGATCACAACTCTTGGTGTTGAGTAGCATAAACCACATTGAATCTGCTATTGTGCTGTTTATGGAGCTGGTAATCACCTTCAGAACTCTCCTAAATAAGGCACCATGGGGGTGCCAATAGCCTTGGCCAGTATTTCAAAGTGTAAGGCAGACACATAGGCCGGTATGGTATCATTGCATGCATGTTCCCCATCTGTGCTTGATTTTCATCTCCCCTGTAGGTAACCTAGTGGTAAGCAATAGAAAGCCTTAACCTTATACAACTATTCTAGCTTCCAAGATAGGCATTTAGAGTGACTAAGTATCAGTGTTATGTATATTTGTGTTGTACTCAACTGTTCCCTGACTACATGGTGAGTTCACACTGTATATTGTGATCTGAAGGTCTGTTTATTTGCATATTATGGCTGTGATGGCCTGTACATTAGAGGTGCACAGATAGCCTACTGTCTATCTGCCCAAGGGCAATTAGAAGCATAGCAACAGTGTGTTGGCCTTCCCTGCAACATTGATGAAGTAACTGAGCCTTTGTCAAGCATAGCCAATGAAGCAATACCAGGCAGAGTTGCAGTCTACAGATGTATTACTGTTACAAACTAATACGAAATATATACATATATATATATATATATATATATATATGTATATATATATATATATATATATATATATATATATATATATATATATATATATATATATATATATATATATATATATATATATATATATATATATATATATATATATATATATATATATATATATATATATATATGTGTGTCAGTGATGTCTGCAGTGACAGCAATAGCTATATATATATATATATATATATATATATATATATATATATAAAAGCATCTATGAACACACTTCGTGACACAGAAGCACTCCAAAGGAATTGGAGTGTACACAAAACACATGTAGCTCTGGTACCATAACAATTAATATTAACCTAAGTCACCATAGAAGGGGTGGTTGTTGTGCATGTGAATATTGGGGTGGGGAGGAATGATGGGTAATGCAATCATGCATCAAGGAGGGCCTGGGTCGGATGTCCAATAAGTGAACTGAAGGGGCATACATGGAGTATGGGGACAATATAAAAAGGACACAAAGCAAGAACCATACTCATTCATAATACACCCTGTCATGTCACATTGCAACACCTACTTTCACAAACATATGAACATTAACATGTAGCAGACATATGTACACCAACTGATTGTCACATATGTTTTCAGTAGTGAGGAATGTCTGTAGTACAATGTATATTCTAAACACCATAACATTCATGCATATCTCAGATGCCGTAGTGGTAAGGTCAGTGACTGTGGTGTTCATGGACCCAGGTTCAAGACCTGGAAGGGCTGTTAGATTATTCTGAGGGCTAGAATAAGGGCTTTTGGATGCAGGTAGATTAAAGCACTCTTAAGCAGTTGCAAGCAGGTTTCCACATGTTTGTGCAGCGGTAAACGGAGAAGCTCTTCACACGTTTGACCTTTGCTTAACTTTGCGCAGTCCATGGGCAAACCTACTCACAACCGCGTAAATGTGCGTTATTCACACTTTCACTACCAGTGCCTTCTCTGAGAGGTAAAACAATAACACCTTCCAGGGAGTAGAACCCACAACCATGTACTCCATTCTCTGATTAACCTAACACTAAGCTACCTGGGATGTACCTATCCCAGTTGTGTATGCAGACAGGTTAAAACACAAAAGGGAGGAATGTGTTTAAATAGGACAACCCACCATGTACCCAATTAAAGGTGTGCGCTCATATATATATATATATATATATATATATAGAGAGAGAGAGAGAGAGAGAGAAAGAGAGAGAGATACATAGAGACATGTCGCTATATACAAGTCTACATATATATGTAGATATATAGATAGGTTAGAAACATCTAAACATCTATGGAGGTACAGATAAACATATGTAATAATGTATATATCTATATACATATGCACACACACACACACACACACACACACACACACATATATATATATATATATATATATATATATATATATATATATATATATGTATACACAAATACATACATGTCTGTAGACAGCATCCGAAGTGGTCATATCTGAGTATAACATGAACCATAGCAATCACACATTCGCCCCCCCCCCAAACAATATGAACACAACATATGAAGAGTATATGCCAATGCGCTATTACAAATATGTTCTATGGACGCAGTCACCAACACAACTGCATTGACTGCAAATATCCATGACAGAATTACACAGACAGCTTTCATTTTGCAAATCTTTATTACATTCTGATGTATTGCCAAAAGTATTCAAGGACTAACAGTACCTGCATGCAATACAGGAAGCATTTAATAGTGCCTTAATGAATCAGCTTGCATTTACCATAGTATAAGTCCACTAAGGGATAGGTGTTCACATAGGGAAAGAACACCCACACACATATAGATGTTGTATAAAAGGGGTTCCTACACACCTGCATGTGCTATGTACACCCACCAACATCTACCCCACAGCCGAAATAATTACATCAATACATGCTGCCATACCATAGCCAGTTATGCAACTGCTGTACATCTGCTGAAACCTTAACATACCTGGACACAGACACACTAACATGGCCCTATGTGAAATAGTTGCCGTTATGCAAATAAGCAACTGCTGATTTAACTGGGTTTGTATGAACTAATCCCGTTTCAGAGGGTTGAAAGGTTCGTACACCAGGAAGTTTTACCGAGTACTGATTATGAGCACAGTATGATACACAGTAACACCAAACTAAATATGTCTGGTAAGCACACTGTAAACCCCCTAACATTATATGCATAGCTATGCAGCCTTGAGCTGGTCAAATAACCTTGCCAGACTGAAACATATGCAGAAGTATTAGATACAGACAAACCCTGCACAAGTAGCAATGTTCAGAAATATAACAGCAGTACTCACATTTAGACCATCTCCTCTAGGCATTACAGACAATATATTACTGTTCGTCTCAATACAGCTGTAGCAATGGATTCCAAACAAAACCTCAACGCCGTCTTCCTCACAAGTAAGGCAAAGGGACAATGCCCAAGTGGAGTACTCAATTATACTCCACTGTAGCCATGGTATTGTCTAAGGCAGTAGCAGCACAGCTGATGTGCATGTAATTAGCTACTTAGGGACACCAATTGGCCATCAGGATAGCACATGTTACTGATCTGTAACTATAAAAGGTTGCCTTGTCACACATTCAAACCATCTGTATCTACCTGTAGGACAGTACAAAATACAGAAAGACGAACTGAAAATGAGTATTACACTAGTTAATAACACCTCCGATTACTAAGACGGTATATGTAACATGTAGTATGTCTGTGTATGTAGTATCTGTACTGTATGAATCACAGTATAATCAATGCATATAGTGGAAATAGCTATCTTGTAGCGATGTATGGTTGAGCAGTACTAATGCTTGTAGACTAATATGTGTGTACTGCTGTAGGTCACACGGCACACTCCACATACTCCACAAGGGATGTTATAGGCTTGGAACCCACCATTTCACTTCCAGCCACTGTCAGTGCCAGGATTGGTCCAACAGGTATGTGCTATAACAGGGTATAGTATATGTTGTTATATTGTAACAGTCGACATATGTATGGGTGTATAAGTAAGATGAACATGTTAAAGGTGGGCTTACAATGCAAATATAGTGTGCATTGTGGGATATTGTGCCAATAACAGTGTAATGTACAGTATTCTAAGCAGATCTATATTCTATTCTACATAAAAACTCCAGCTGTACTCGGTTGCATACCGCTTACTCAGAGGTGATCTCTGCCTGACATACAAGGCCATGTCCAACCCAGAATTAATGGACATGCTCCACCTAAAAAAACAAATCCAGGAGTGCCACATGCTCTAGAGATATAAACCTCACCACAACGATAAATAGGACATGCTGGAGGAATAGATTCCTATCCCAGAGACTCCCCATGCTTTGGAACAGGATTCCAATATACATCAGGCAGAGCCCCTCACTAACACTCTTCAAGAGAAACCTTGACAAGTGGATGGGAAACAGAAAATTTACCCCTGGGATCAATGCAGTTGCCATGCTGGACAGTGGCACAGGGAACTAATGGCTCTGCTGGACAGAGGCACAGGGAACTAATCTTAGGGGGTGGTGAAAGCCAACACATTTTGGCTAGGCTTATAAATGCCCCTGGGCAGATAGCTTAGCACTTACCTATGAACCTATGAACCTATAGCAGTTCTGATATGTTCTGCAAACAGTAGTTATGTCTATTGGCAATTACAATACTCAGTGACAGGATACATAGCATTAGTATTCATCTGACAGGTTAGCAGCATGATAGCAAAGATAATTGGAAGAGCCAGGTAACTATCCATGCACATAGCACATATAATATCCACCTCTCTACTATCATTTGCAAGCAATAACAGCTGTGCATGTGTACATGTTATGCAAATGTGTAGTGACCCTTGTTACAGGGCTGGGCCAAATGGCTATGTGCAAACCTACATAGAGTGGATATTGAGCATACAGACACACTGTTGAACTACCAGGTTTGTGTAGCCCAACCTAACAGCCGCCTGCACATACTGTATGTAAGGTAGTACACAGCACTGGTAATGAAACAGGTTGCACATCATCTTTAACTCCAGTGTAACATCTGCAGTAGGAGCGTAAGAAGTAGGAGACGGCTGCCCATGTGTAATAGCCGCATCATAGGTGATGGTTCACACTATCTGATTATATCCTTATCATGCTGATAGTGGCATCAGAGCCTATTGATACATGACTCTGTTTGGGGAGTGGGTGTTTGTGCCCAACAGAGCTCATGGTCCTGGAGGATATGTGAGTATATACACAGACAAGGAAACAGACCTGTAGACACAGGCATCATCTGTAATCAGCTAACAGGATGTGATGTGCTCCTCAGAGGACGTTTGCTCTCAAGGGTAGCTACACTGTTTCCATAATAGCCAGTGTTGTCACGTCCATAACATAAATAATTACATGTGAGCATCACCATCTAAAACATCTTCATAGGCAATACGTAAACTAAAGACAGTACTTGGTACTTGTAGTACTGACTGCTCGTACAGGCATGTCCACTAGTCAGCTACTGGTGTCTCCTAATGTCAGCTTTGTGTATGTGGCCATCCTGGGGGAATGTAATCTCTATGCCATATACACTGCCAGACCCACCTAACACCATGCCCCACACATTGTCTGGGATGCAGCTGCAGGGGTAAGCTGGACGGCAGCCCAGTCTACAGCCATGACTGGACTAGATAGTCATGAAGTGTAGGTTAACATATGCAGCTCATCAACACAACCAACACATACCCTTAGCAGAACACAGTAAGGACACACACACATTACCGGAAATCACACACATTCACAGACACGTCTAAGTATCTGGCCAAACAAGTGCCCCCCCCCCCAAGCAGGAAGAGACAGACACCAAAATACACAAACTGCATGACATAGTTTGCATAATTGTGCCACACCTCTGAACACATGACTGGAAACATGCCCAACAGTACTCATTTGTGAGTGCAAACTCTAGCACTATGTTATACACTGACCTATACGAGGGCATACATAGTGTCAGCTGCCTGTCTGACATGATTAGCCACATACTCATACACTCAGACCACCTATTGATCTATACACATGGCTCTGGCATATTCCATGTTGTTGTGCATGACCTGTGATGCAGTAGCTTGGACAGCATGGAAACACATGTAGGAACTGTCAGGTCTTGTAGGCCATGCAGGTATGTCCCAAGGCCTGGGTAGCATTCTGCCATTGGCCAGAATGATACTGCAGTACAGGGACAAAAGGACTGTATTCCACAATTGTCTAGTGTAGTGGTGCATGGTGCAGGGTATCCAGTATCTGTCGTCCTGGGATAACATGGTTGACAGACCATGATGCTTTGCCAGACAGGGCCTGCCCCTATCACCCCTGGGAATCTGAATACAGCCTAGGGCTCATGCTTCCCCTATAGTGCCTTCATCATGCACGGTTCAGGTGAGGGTCCACTGCTGTTACAGGGACAGCCAAGCAATACACTGCGGGTCTCGCTACACAATGATACATGTCAGAAACACTATACGGACACACATATGTCAATCCCTAACATGGAGAACATATCTGTGCAGTGACTGAGCCATGTTTCAATGCTCCGGAGAGCACACCTGCATGACCATGTTATAACACATACCTCACCTTTTGCCCATTATCCTTTACTGGAACACACGGGCCCCAGGTGTGTCCATATTCCTGAAGGATATGTACACCCTCACGCTAATTGCACTTGCATAACATCAGATGCATTATGCTGAGCAATTACCTTTGTGCCACAGTGGAATTCAAAATGCACCTTGAGACAGATCACACACCAGGCCGCAGTCTTCTCAACTGCCTTAATGTGCTGTAATGGGGAAGACTAGGTCTGAGACAGAACCATACTACTGGGTACTCTCAACTATTCCATTATGAACTGTGAAGACTCCTCATGTACCAACACCTGCGCTCAATGCATGTTGGATTCCATCAACCCCACTGACCTGGATCACAGTAGTCACACAAACAGGGCTAACAGTATGCTACACAGTTAGTCTCTAATGCCAATGTTATGTTCCCTAAGAGCAGAGTGGCGAGTGCCATGGCACCCATGCAGATGGACAATGCATGTGCAAATGTTGAATACTACACAAATGAACCTTAAGCAGTCACATATGTGCAGTGATTGTGCCATTGAAACAGAACCAGGAGTCAACCCACCACAAACAGGTAGGAAAACTGGTGGTACCATGCTTTAAACTGTACCACAGAAGGTTGTAACTGTTGCAAGAGTGAACACACATGAGTGTAGGTGATCCCTGGTCAGCCTCAGTAAGATGCAGATACACCATATGAAACCACGCAAAGCTACCATGAAACCAATCAGCCACATATTATGAGGCCAGGCACAGAGCATTCTATAGCTGTGTCATTAATCATAATGGCAATGACAAGACCTGCCGTGCTGCACAGCACTATGGCATGGGAAGTACTACACCTACAGAAATAGCTCCTGCTCATCCTGATAGGGTCTCAGAGAACCTAAGCCCACTCCCACCCCCCCCACCCCCAACAGGTGCACTTAGTAATATATCCATATACACTACAGGGCCCCTGTACTAATGACTATGCAGGTACAAGCTGCACTCTCTAATTCCATACATACAGCTTTCATGGGACCTGTCACCATCCCAGGGTGTATCCTACACAAATGTAAGAATATTCAGCTATCCACATACTCATCATGTTCAATCATAGCTCCATGTCAGGCTGTGTACACACTGAATGGTGCACAGCAACAGTTATCACACCCCACAAAGGGGGGGACACCATTGATAATGGGACATAGTGCACAACTACCCTGCTGAGTCTGGTCTGTACGGCCATGAACCGTGGTCAATGTAATTGATGTACTCGGTACAGATGTAGATGACAGTAGGGTTGATTCACATTGCATATCATGAACTTGCCAGATCGTAGGACACCATCACCCATACTGTGTTCCAGCTACACTGAGTAAATTAGGTGTATATACCTATGTCACAGGAGTGGTTGGCAACTGGACTGCTGGCCGAACCCACACTACAGAAGATGTTCGACGAATACACACACATCAAACCAGTGCCAGCCACAGTAATACAGGGGTTATTCCTGGTACGCCCCCTCTTTGGTAACTATACCACATAGTCTAACACAGAAAGCATCAGCCTAGTGATGTCTGCAAATGACTATGAACTAGGAGCAATAGTCGACTCATTGTGTGCTGCATTCCACATACAGAAGGGCATTAGTGTGTCAGATGTGTGGTGTGTAATGTATGGCCACATTCTGACAGCTAAGTATTGCATTTTCATACCCTATGTTACAAACCCTGTACCCATTAACTCCCACCTTGGCAGCAGTCAACATAATGGCAACTGTGTGTATCAGATGCAGCTGGACAGTACCTCCCTTTGATAGTTACATCATCACAAAAGACAGGTAGTCATATGTGGCACCCCTAATCATGACAGGATGCCATCCAGGAATATAGAGATAACTGCTCAGCCATACTCAACACCCATGTGACCCATAATAGATCACATATTTCCTTTAAGGTTTATTGTCCATGTGTAGATGGCCTACACTGCCCTTCACAATCCCTAGCTGCACTATGTAGCATGCAGCCTACCCTGAATAAAGCCATGTCCAACCCAGAGGTGTTGGACATGCTACACTTAACACATCCTGATCCCAATTAAACACATACGTCATGGACATCCACCTTTCTAGTACAAGGATCACAACATGCCTGACAGATCCCTGTCCCTTACACTTAACATACTCTTTCCATACTATATAGTATAGAAAAGACTGCTGGAAGAATACCTTGCTTTCTTTTGATAGCATGCACCCTCGACACATATTTCCTAATATAGTGCAGGGACAGGTTGCTAGGATTTCTAGAATCAGCAATGATGATGCATGCTTCGAGCAAGAGTTGGGGAACCTGAAGGACTGTTTTCATACCAGGGGTTATGATAGGAAATTGGTGAACAACAGGATGGAGTTTGGCAGAGATTATAGGAAGGATAGGTATAAACCATGGCTGAGAACCGTTGATACAGGCACAAGCTCACAACATGACAGGGCCAGTGGACATGATTCTAGGTTGACACTAACTTATGGCAGTAATATAGGTGATGTTTGTGCACTGATCAGAGGGAATTGGAATATTTTGACTAGTGATGTAAGTTTGAAGGGTATGCTAGGTGATAAACCGGTTTTTAGATATAAAAGAAATAAAAACTTGAAAGATTTACTTTGTAGGGATAAGACAAAGACCAGTATGGATAATCTGGCCATCACTAAACAGGGCACTTTTCCATGTGGGCTATGCAAGGCGTGTGCTTATGTAGATAGTAGGGTGTTTTGTACATCCAGTGACTGGGAGATTGTTTGATTTGAAAGGGAGAGCAACTTGTAGAACCACTGATGTGGTTTATTTGGCTGAGTGTCAATCCTGCACAAGTTTTTATGTGGGCAAGACCAACTGTATGTTTAAAGTTAGGGTCTTGCAGCACCTCTCTTCGATTAGAAATGGAGACACATAATGCATTATATAGACACTTGGTAGCTCATCCTACACATAGCTTCAAGTTTAAAGTGATAGTGAATGTGAAGTTGAACAAAAGAGGGGGAGACATTAAACAGTTAACAGAACTAGCTGAATCTAAATGGATAATTGAGTTAATGGCACACAGGAGTCCTGGGCTTAATGAAGTCATTCCTATGAGACCCGCCCTTAAGAACAGGCGGTTTTTTTACTGATTTTTACTGATTTTCTATTGGTTTGTATTTGTTTTAAAATGTTTGGTTTTGGGAGATGCTTTATCTGATGAAGGGCAAAGGCCAGCTCATCACTTGTATGTCTATTTTTAATAAACAGAAGGAGTTGGTATTCGAGCAGTGTCCAGTCTTATTGGTTTTTGGATCTTTCCATACTATGCATGCCTGTCCAGCGAAGGTGCACATCGCCCCTCTCTGTGACATGGTGTGATGACCGCATGCCAAATATATCAGTAACCATGTGTATCAGTTCTGTGGCACTGTTTGACCTGGCCACTGAATATTACCTGTCTGTTGCCTACAGCTAGGTAACCTGTTGGCCTAGGCTCATAAATGACCCAGAGCATATAGTCTACCACATCACTATGACCATACATGCCATAGTTGATATCCAACCCCGCAAATACCATCAGGCTAGCTATTGTCTCGTGTTACACATGTGCAACACAGGAAATACATGGCAGGATGCTACACAGCTGTACAGTGCCATGTAGATGTATATGGCAAAACACATACATGCTTGCAAGTCTGCAGGGTCACAGGTTATGTCCTTAATGGCTATGTATGACTATATATGTGGCATACTCACAGCATTAAGGTCGACTGCATTAATGTGAACACATCCAGGCATGTGCTGATAGGTAAAGACACCACTACAGGCAGACAGACATGCCCACGTCAAGACAGCATCCACATGGTGTATGAGCAATGTCATCACATTACACACACATATATGGTGATAACATCACATCACCAGCAGGTGTTAAATGTGTGTGACTTATACATGTCAGTGGTGTTAGTGTCATGTAGATCTACAAAGATGTATTTGTAAACTTAATAAATGTGATACACATGTATGTTCAGCTGTACTGCTGTACTTCTCTGTGAGTTACTGTGACCTGTCTCCATCATTATGTCTTCCAAGTATGCCCCATAGCCAACAGCCGCCATACAGCCGCTTGGAGGATAAGGTCCTCATCCCATACCTCCTCGACAACTACATGACGCTCTTCAGCCATGTGCCACTGGATGCACAGCAGCAGGATGCTCTGTGAGAGGAACTCTGCAGGAGGGTAAATGATGTTGGCGGTCACAATCGCACCTATCAGCAGGTGCGCTGACACTGCACTGACCAGAAAAGATGGGCGAAACAGTATGCAAATGCAATCGCCAGGGAAAAAGGTGCAACAGGTGGGGGGCCACTCACCCAGCCCCCACTCACACATACCAAGGAGCTACTGGCCAACCTGGGGACACCTGCAGACCTCCATCCACAAGCGTTAGCTGGTATTGTGGAGGTGGGTGTCTCTCAACCACCGAGCCTGGAGTTTCTAGGTAAGTCAATACTGCACATAAAACACAACCATATGTCAGATAGTTACATGTGTTACTGTACAATATGTAATGTAACATCATATGCAAGGCATGTATGCACACATACCACATACTATAGTCTGTTACTCTATGTATACACAGATGTGCATACTCCATAGTATAGTGTATTGTACTGGCTTATGTGCTAACATAGACATTGCACCCGGTAGCTACCACACAGGTGTGGATAATGATCTTACTGCTGTGTCACTCATGTTTAGGTACCTCTGGCATTTTGCAGTGACAGCAGCCTGTGTCAGGTGAGATTGTTATTATTTACCAGGCTTGATACTGCACAGAACATATTAATTGCATGCTATCTGCCATAACACAAATACACATAATGTATGGTGGTCCTGGTAATGGACACTGGTCAGACCTGCAATGCATCACACTGTTTACCTGTGTGAAACAATTGTAGACTATATAAAACACCTACACTAAACCTTCCAAACTGTCATTACCAGATGTGTGGACAACAGTGAATACAATGGTGGAGGTGTGTTCCACTGTAGGGGCAAGTACTACATATCAGCATTACACATATTGGGAATACGAACAGTACTGTACAGAGAGAATATGTGTGCACACACACTAAATATGTTGGAGCTGGAGTATGCCCGGCCCACAGGATATACCCTTGTGAAGTATACCCTTGCTATGAATGTCATACAATGTCATGTGCTGTCAGACATGTCCATGACGTGTAGTGGGCAGACTGCAACACTGCTCAACTATCCTGCAAAACATGTCGCACATCCCATACATACCACCCTTTGTCTGCATAACCATGTCCTCAGTGGAGCATATGACATCTATGGGTGTATGTCATATGGGATAACACTGACATGTGAAATAAAATGATCATCACAACCATTGGACTGCACATGTGTACACATGGCCATGGAGGATGGCCAGAGACATGAAGCAAAGCACACAGTAGATGTGATGTACATGTGTGTACACCCTGTTGTACATTGGCACGACACAATACAACTACGGCCTTTGTGTAATGGTGATATTGCAGATGTAAAACACTAAACATCATACAGGCCTGTGCACAGCTTGTGTAGGCATAACATGAAACCACCACATAACATCTCTTGAACATTTGGAGTGTGTCACGACATGGAAGCATTTACCTATACAGTATCCAAATACATACATGTGTTACACAACATACACATACATCCACATCAAGCCACAGATAAAGTAGAGTCACCTTGCTGGTGTCAGACATCACTGTCATGCCTGCTCCTCATGTGTGTGAGGTACACAGATGGCATTTGGGACATAGAGAACTTGTATGTTAGCCATGTGTGGACATAGTTGGCAGGTATCAGTAATATGGTTGCAGATGTGCAGGGGTGTCATCTGTATACCCTTCTGTGACCTGTGTAATACATTCCACATTAGGGTTTATTGTGTATACACCTCGATGACGCTGATCACATTCCACATTAGATATGTATTGTATGCAAACATAGTCATGGCTATGAACTGTGTCAGTAGCTCACACTGTATAGCAATTGTGAAACCACATGATGCCCTGCAATGGCTATGCACATCAGCTCAATGTGCAGTATGTCCCTGCATATTTGTAGGGTGGACAGATAACATTGCATCAACTGAAGGCCCATGTTAGTATAACACATCCCTGCATTGGGACACCATTACCGTACTCTAGATTGGAAAGGAGACCATTGTATTATACATGTATGCATGTCATTCAACACGTCAGCAGAAGACATGTCATACTACATGTGATTGGCAAGGTCATACACCACATAGCAGGCTGGTGTACTGTAAACCTGTGCTGGTCTTTGGCACCATTGCAAAGTAGGGACAGCCATGTCAAACATATGTGTACAGCCACATGCGCAATGTCTACACTCAGCACAGGGGTAGGTGGAATAATGTTGAACAGACATGCACTGCTTTGGGGGAGATATGCAAGCTAGAGCTCAGGCAAACATAGTATGCAGTCAACATACCCTACTGCTCATGTCCTCACACATAGGGGCGGTGGCCATCACAAAGCATCAGTGACAGCTGTACAAAGGTCGGCAATGGCCCGTTAACATGTGGTGTATGTTGCACACACCATGGCAGTGCAGTGCAATGGTGCAAAGTGCATGCATTGTGTTGCAGGTATGGGGCATAGGCTACTAGCACAAATGGTGCAATACAGGTACGTATGCTAACCACCACTATAATTATGTAAGGTGCATGCCGTCTGCTATATCACATGCATGCTGTTGTGTGCAACTCAGGGATGTATGATGACTACCACTATAATTGCCTAAGCTGTAGCTATAATTGTCTAAGCTGAATGCCATCTGTCATATCACCTGCATGTAGCGTGTGCGTCTGTGTGTGTCTGTGTGTGTCTCTGTCTGTGTGTCTCTGTGTGTATGTGTGTCTGTCTTTTTGTCTGTCTGTGCATATGTGTGTGTCTCTGTGTGTATGTGTGTGTGTGCCTGTGTGTGTGTATTTCTGTCTGTGTGTCTCTGTCTGTGTGTCTGTGTGTGTCTGTGTGTGTGCCTGTGTGCATTTGTGCGTGTCTCTGTGTATGTCTCTGTGTGTGTCTGTGTGTGTATGCGTCTGTGTGTGTGTGTCTTTGTCTGTGTGTGTCTCTGTCTGTGTGTCTTTGTGTCTCTGTGTGTCTGTGTGTCTATGTGTGTGTCTGTCTGTGTGTCTCTGTCTGTGTGTCTCTCTCTCTGTCTCTATCTGTGTGTGTCTCTGTGTGTGTCTGTGTGTGTGTGTGTGTGTCTTTGTCTGTGTGTCTCTGTCTGTGTGTGTGTGTGTGTCTGTGTGTGTGTCTATCTCTGTGTCTCTGTCTCTGTCTGTATGTGTCTGTGTGTGTGTGTGTGTGTGTGTGTGTGTGTGTGTGTGTGTGTGTGTGTGTGTGTGTGTGTGTGTGTCCATGTGTGTCTCTGTGTGTGTCTCTGTGTGTCTCTGTGTGTGTCTGTGTGTGTGTCTCTGTCTTTATGTGTCTGTGTGTGTGTGTCTGTGTCTGTGTCTGTGTGTCTGTGTGTGTCTGTGTGTGTCTGTGTGTGTCTCTGATTGTGTGTCTGTGTGTGTGTGTGTGTGTGTGTGTGTGTGTGTGTGTGTGTGTGTGTGTGTGTGTGTGTGTGTGTGTCTCTGTCTGTCTGTGTGCGTGTCTCTGTCTGTGTGTGTCTGGTATAACCTGTAATGTGCAGTTCTTGTCTTCCGCTCACAGGTGTTGATGTAGGTGCGTTGCCCTCCTGCGATCCACCTGATGTTAGTGTCATCACAGACTCTAGCAGTGATGATGATAGTATGATTGAGGCACAGGCAGGGTTGTCAGGGGCTGAATCTGTGCCATTGGTTGCCATTCCACCTGTCTCCCCCTCATCCTCGCACACAGTTCCCATGCCTCCACATACCCCATCACCACCAGCCATAGAGGAAGGACAGTTGACAGGTGGTAGTATGGAACAGGGAAGTGTGTTGACTATGGAAGGTGTGCCTACACACCATGCTCCCAGTTAACAGAATGGTGATGTCCCACACAGGCATGTGCTCAGCACTGCTCATAGGAGGCCCACTGGCCAACATGCCCTTGCAGGACCAAGCACATCAGCTGGTGTCACCAGATGCATTTTTCAGGCTGTAATGGAGGCACAGGCACGTGCTGGATGGCACAACAGAGATGGCCTGAGGCTTCAGAGGGCTGCTGTCCATTCATTAACTGACAACATCCAGGCACTTGCAAATTTTCACCATCCTCTTGCAGATGTTTTGGATAGACGATTGGGTGACATGGTGGGAGTCCTTGATCATGGCATGTCAATCCTCGAGCGTGGAATGTCTGTGCTGGAACATCTGGTGGGAGTGAGGCATCAGGCACATGGATGTAGGCCAACTACATCACATGTTAAAGGTCTACATGAACATGCTACTGCACATGCCCCCTCCTATAGTGGCAGTAGCAGCAGCAGTGTTGCTGGTGCTGTGCAGTCCACACCTGGATGCAGTAGGCCACATGCACGTGGTCCTGGATGGTCCCAACAGGGCCACAATTCCAGTGGACATGTGTCATCAGACGGTACCCAATCTGGACCTCTGCCTGGTAGTGCCCGTGCAACCCCTGGCAGGCGCAGATCACGTGGTCATGGCCAGTCTGCAGCTGTCAATATTACCCCTGTGTAGGCCAGCCTCATGCCAGACCTGTGTGCATGCATACACACACACTGGAAATAAATGTAGGGCACCTCAACACATACACGCATAACATCCACACATGCCCAATGATATCACAGGCCCTAACACACATGCATGATGTCATCCAATGGCACAGCCTAGGCCTCTTAAAAAACAACAAAAAATAGGCAGACAACAGTAATTCTTAAACTTTTATGGTTAGCGCTTTCGTCAAGTATTCTTACACTCAACTTCATTAGAAACAGCCTAGGTCTCTGGGAAACATTATCACCCTGTGCATATGATGATGCCTGCACCGCATCCCTGTCATCCATACCATCGGTGCAGGGACATGTTCATATTGTCTGATGCACAGGGTGAACATACTAGGCAGACAATTGTAGATTAATATTGTTGAGTTGTGTTGACAGGTAGCAAACATAGCATGTATTGCTGTTTTAGAATGCATTTTGTACATTTGACAGCATGTATCATGTGTAACAACACTAACAGCATGTTGATCCTGACGTTCTGCCTTCTCTTTCAGGTGTAGTTGCATGTGCCAGGGGATGTTGGTGTATACGGGAGTCCCATATGTACATGTTGACTACCCACAGGTCAGTATGAAAATACCTGCATGCACTTTGTAGCTTCCACATCACAGTTATATTCTCTCATGTTTCAATTATGTTTACTGTTTTAATGATCCAAGAGCATGATAGCTGTGTAGTAAGCTACTGAGTTCAGAGCCATCGCATCCATAGTGGGTGACATCACAGGTATAGTTACCTGGAGCGCTGAGTGGGTAAAAGTGTGGTATGCTGGATGACAAGGGTAAAGGCTAGTGGAAATAGTGGCATCTCATTGGGAAGCAGTAATACCCACTACCATGACAGCATGCAAACACAGACACACCCACACACTCAGGGATTCCAGACCCAGTAACACACACTCTGACACACACACACACACACACACACACACAGTTGCCAGTGTTTGGGTGTCAACCCCTGCCTATGTGCATATCATCATTATGCAATTACAAGATGTTCCACAGAGATTACACATGTACAGGTAGTTGGAATGAACTAAGATCGAGGACATCAACAAGGATACTACAGTTCAGTGAGTATATGTGGGGAGGGGGGTTCATCAGTAGGCTATGTAACAACAGGTCACACCCCAGGGCATACATGTTAACATGCGGTTAGTATGCCCATCCACGATTGATGTTATCAACAGGGATGCTACACTGCTTTTAGTGGATGGGGGGAGGGGGCATTAGCATTCCACTATGGTAACATACAGCCTCACTCCAGGAACCGGACAGCCATACACACACACACACACACACACACACACACACACACACACACACACACACACACACACACACACACACACACACACACACACACCGGCATTCACAAAGATATACACCTATGTCACACACATACAGATACTTTAAATGTGTGTGGTTTAACCACCTGCCTATGGCTTTCTTTCTACACTTCACTCTGTACTGGTGTCACCAACAGTGTTCAGGAGAGTGATAACATATGGGATGTATCCCCAACCATATGTGATATATATGGACACACACCCACACGTGCCAGTACTGTGACTCAAACACATGGCTATCTCATGATAGGTAATACAGCAGTACAGCACTATCACATCCGGTACAATGCTTACTGACTCTTTCCTATGACAACTGTGCTGATATATGCACAATATATGCACAGGGGAGGTATTACTGTTACAGGTGTCATGGGGTTTGCCTTCGGTGTCACCCTTACAGCATTCAACATTGTCTGTCTTCCACTTCAGTTAACAAGACCTGACCTTAGCAGGTACACAGGTTATTGTAGGACTGGTTGTAACACACCAGTGAGCTATCCTCAGTAATCATTCATCTGCAAAGAAGCCCCACCACTTAGTAGTCATGTCCAAACATCCATCCATACCTCATATACGGCTTACTGTACTTACAGCATCCATCCATACCTCATGTATGGCTTACTGTACTTAGAGCATATCACCATATACAGTTGGCAATGTTGAGGCTGTATTGCAATGATGTACTAAGACAACAGTCACCTTCAGAAATCAGACACAGCACACACATGGAATCTACACAAACAGCAATACATGTACACATATGCAATCTACATCAGTATGTGCACTAGCAGGTCAAGGGGATACATTCCACACCTTCCTCACACCATGTGTGAAACATAGCCGAGCATCTGTGGCTTGTAAACATCTCACCCCAGCATGTACTGGCTATTGTGGTACTAAGGCTAATGTCCAGACAGCACACAGCATGCATGGCTTGCAGTTGTTGACATGGGGTATACGTAGGAGCTGTGGCCGCGCATGGCTGTACATGTCATGAACATATCACCTGTGACTACTCAGGAACATGCAGTGCAGAGCTGGATTTCCCTGAGTCTGTCAGTACAGGCCTTGTGTAGGTCCGATGGTCCAGTTATTTGGGTATGTTTGTAGGCATTGCTTTAACTGGACATGTCTAAAGAGATACATGCCACATGGGGTGTTGTATGATATGATAGGTGTCATGGGTGACCAGTAGAGAGGGGATATTACCTCTGTCAACATAGATATCTAAACTTATGTACTGTTAGCATGCTATCTGCCATGTGCATGTGTGTAATGACTGTAGCCACCTGTATGTAGGAAGGTAAATGAAAGCTATGGTAATGTAATATATGTTGTATGAGTATGGGATGTACATATCCAGGGCAGGTACGGTTGGGTCATATCCAACCATGAGGGTGTTGGTTACAAGTGTACAGCAACAGTCGACCGTGTTAATGCTAACAACATCCGGGGGACCCTGGTATGTGTACCCCTGGTAATATATGTTATATGAGTGTGGGACGTACATATCCAGGGCAGGTACGGTTAGGTCATATCCAACCATGAGGGTGTTGATTACTGGTGTACAGCAACAGTCGACCATGTTAATGCTGACAACATCTGAGGGACCCTGGTATGTGTACAACTGGGCAGGTTACAAACAGTGGTATTATTGCATTGCATAACACATTATGCAGCTGTCTCTGTACATGGGTACATTGCACAGTTGATGTAGGCCTAGGTACAGTCCACCAATCGAGGATTATCTGGTGGTCTACCATACTATGTCATACCACATATGGATGTGTGTTGGTAGTCTGGGAACAAGGTGATGGATGTATATGTGGATACAACCTAGAATGCAGCATTTGCCACTGTCACCTGTACCTGATGCATCTGTGATGCGTTATATCAGAGTAGTGGTCCTTACATGTGAGTAGCCTTTATGAATATGTGTACACCACCACCTGGTATGGTCCATACCACTGTTATGGCCCACGTGTCTGGATCTGAGTTATATGGTGGTAGTGCAATTGTGCACTACAGAGCATTCAGCCAGGTGTTCCTCACTGCACAGATGTTGGTATTCCCCATTGTAGGTTCTACATTGAGCTAATGGATTACTAAAGCCACATATCTAGCACAGGTTAGCACTGGCATCCATTGCAATTGTGATCTAGGTGTCAGGGTGTTACTTCTGTGTGTAGGACATTTGCCTTGGAATGCGGCTATATGGGTAAATGTGACCTAGGTATTATCCACACACATGTAACATGGATGCATTTGCTCTATGTTGAAGGCTTGTCTATCGGTCATGACAGCCCGGAATGACAGACACTGGGCGACCTCATGATAATAGCAGAACATTGGCTGTGCAGTTGCCAACTGTACCATGACATCACTGTGAGTGGCATTAATGTGCTTGGTAGCAAATGCCCCATGTAAGGTGACCGACAGTGGCAGAACTTGTGTATATGACCAGTGTGAGATATACTTAGGGTACCAGTCCTGCTAACAATGACAACTAGTACCACAGCCGGGAGAGGTAATCTTGTCACCTGCACCTCAGTACCATTACACAAGGTGGCTTACACATTATGCTTGCACATGCCACTGTTCCATGTATAATGCCACTGTCCACAGCCTGCATTCAATGTATGCCTTTCAGGGCAGCAAGGAGTGTGACACATGCTGTAGGTAGCATCTGGCTGTGCAACCCAGGTAATCTATTGTCTGTCACATCCACACATGCATGAAAGTGTATACATAACATATATATGTCAGTACTTCATGTACATGTATGCATGTGTATCACACAGCACAGACACAGATATATCATTTACAGGCCACATACAGGTATCAGGTAGTAAACCATTATGATGTGCATATATACTGACAGGTAAGATGTACCTAGCTGTAAACCAGTTTGTTTACAATAGGAGTCCATTACAATGTGTTCTGTACATGTAAGTGTTCGAGCATGCACACTGTGGCCTTCAGTGGTTAGAATCTGAGTGCATCCCAAACAGCCCTGTGCTACTAAGTGTATGAGCGTACCCACTGCCACCTTGTGTAATTTGAGTCAGTGCATCCAACAAGCCCTTTGTTACTAAGTGTATGAGAATGCCCAGTATAACCTTGTGTAGCTGTAGTCATAGTGCATCCCAAACGGCCCTGTGCTACTAAGTGTATGAGCATGCCCACTGTAACCCTGCATAGTGATAGTAGTTGTCCATTCCGCAGATGGCCATACTCCAGTTCAGGTTCCTGTTGTGCTACAACTATACCTCTCAGGCATACCTGTGGATGATGTGTCTTGTTTGTGCATACAGGTTATAATGGGCACATACTTTAAACACACAGGTCTACAGCTATGTACTTTGTGACTGTCAGTCTCCCTGTTGTTGTCCATAATTGTAGAAGGGCAGTCTGACTGCCTTGGAATGTATAATCTCTGTGGCGCATCTTGTAACTACATAACACTGTAATAGTGAGCTTTAGATAGGCAGGAATTCTGATCCCACCACTGGCAAGCATGTGTGTGTGTGTGTGTGTGTGTGTGTGTGTGTGTGTGTGTGTGTGTGTGTGTGTGTGTGTGTGTGTGTGTGTCTCAGCAAAAGCCTGAGTGTATGTGTCAGCAAACGGCTGAGAGTGGTTGTGTGTGTATTTGTGTTGGCATCCTGTCATGACAGCGGGCTTTGCTGCATTCCAAAGCAATACCTCCTTTTGCACTGGCCTTTATCCTTGTCAACAGCTAAACCTCTCTCTTCCCCCCTCCCCACTGCAAGTAATCAGTCCTTTGATTTCACCAAGCTCAGACATGGTGGCACATACCCCAACTGCATACCACTGTACTAGTTACCTTTACATAGGCAAGACGTGTATGCACAATACTGGCATGTGTGTGCGTGTTTGTGTGTGTGACTACCCTGTAGCCAGGCATACACATGTGTAATGTCTTTTAGCACACCATGGCAGCCATATGTGGTGACCAGTGTCTGCAAAGTATTACATAGTTAGGAATGGTAAAGAATACACAGTCAAGCATGACTACAGTTTGGTATGTTATTTTCCTGTGCCACTGTCGAGCAGTGACACAGAAGTGGTCACTGAGGTGTAGGTCCATACCCATCATTCCCCCACCCTAACTCCACAATCCCCATGGTAGATTACATTAGCCATCATTCCCCACCCCCAACTCCACATACACAACAACCATCCCTTCTCTGGTGAACTGCTTATGATTTAAATGTTATAACACAGGCAATGCCTCCGTTTTGTGTACACATCAGTTCCTTTGGAACCCTGGAACCCTTCTGTGTCACAAAGGGCATTCAGACGTGTGTGTGTGTGTGTGTGTGTGTGTGTGTGTGTGTGTGTGTGTGTGTGTGTGTGTGTGTGTGTGTGTGTGTGTATGTATATAATATATATATATATATATATATATATATATATATATATATATATATATATATATATATAGCTGTGTCTGTGTATATGCACATTTATATATATATATATATATATATATATATATATATATATATATATATATATATATATATATATCTATATATATATATATATATATGTTGAGTGCACATATATATGTAGTTATGACAGTTGTACAGATGTAGACTTGTCTTTATTGTTTCACAGAGTACAGTACATTCAAGGGTACTGTACATATGTACACAAAGGGACTGTCCCATTTGTTTTTAGTACTGTGGAATACCTATAGTAGGATGTGCATTATAGACTCCATGCAACATTTGTACAACCCAGACGGCTTAGTGGTACGTCCAGGGACCTCAGTATGCATGGTCCAGGGTTCAAGGCCTGCAAGCCTTGTTGATACTGTCAATTAGGACTGCATAAGACAGTTGTAAGCAGATGTAAATGTGTTTTTGTGACAGTAAGCAGCAGATACACACAGGTAACAGACATGTACAACCCGCAGTACACTTGGAATGCCTTTCTTTGGCAATCCTGCTGATGTCACCCACCTACGAATACACCTCTGGGACTGCTGTAACCCATTAATCTCCATGAAGCGTGCTGTAACTGCGTAATGCTGTAGTGTGTTAATCTAGTTTAGTAGGTGTTCTAATCCCAGACAGGTCAACTGTGTGTGTATGTGTCTGTCTGCCTGCCAGTGAAAGAAACAATGCTTTTAGAGTATGCACACTCATTACAACCCACATGACCACCTTTGGCATTCCTGCTGATTTCACCCACCTAAAAATACACTTCTAGGACTGCTGTAACCCAGTATTCTCCATAGTGCGTGCTCTAACTGCATATTGCTGTAGTGTGATAAACTAGTTAGGTAGGGGTTCCATTCCAAGAGAAGCCAACTGTGTGTGTGTCTCTGTCTGCCTGGGACAAGAACAATGTTTTTTAGAGTATGCACACTCCATACAATTCACATGACCACTTTTGGCAATCCTGCTGATGTCACCCACCTAGGACTACCCCTCTAGGACTGCTGTAACCCAGTATTCTCCATAACGCATGCTGCAACTGCGTATTGCTGTAGTGTGATAAACTAGTTAAGTAGGGGTTCTATTCCAAGAGAGACCAAATGTGTGTCTGTCTGCCTGAGACAAGAACAATGCTTTCTAGAATATGCACACTCTGTACAATTCACATGACCACCTTTGGCAATCCTGCTGATGTCACCCACCTAGGAATACACCACTATGAGTGCTATAATCCAGTATTTTCCATAGCGCGTGCTGTAACTGCGTATTGTCGTAGTGTGATAAACTAGTTAGGGAGGGGTTCTATTCTAAGAGAGACAAAGTGTGAGTGTGTGTGTGTGTGTGTGTGTGTGTGTGTGTGTGTGTGTGTGTGTGTGTCTGTCTGCCTGAGACAAGAATAATGCTTTTTAAAGTATGCACACTCTGTACAATTCACATGACCACCTTTGGCAATCCTGCTGATGTCACCCACCTAGGAATACACTTCTAGGACTGCTGTAATCCAGTATTTTCCGTAGAGCGTGCTGTAACTGTGTATTGCTGTAGTGTGATACACTAGTTAAGTAGGGGATCAATTCCAGGATATGAAAGGTGTGTGTGTGTGTGTGTTTCACTGTCAGAGCCTGTGTGGAAGTGGCTGTGAGTGTCGAACCACTGGACATGTTGGGGAGTGGATTTTGTAGTTTTCCTTTATGGTGTCCATCTTATGTCACAATGCCCACCTCACGAGGAGTACAGATGTCAGTCAGCCACAGGACTGTGTTGACAAGCCATACCCCTACATCTGGCAAAACGCCTGGTGAACAAAGTATGCAACCCTACTAGTACCCGGAATACGTCCTGAACCCATATGTCATACGCAAACACACTTGCCTAAAATATCCTGCTATGTTGCTAGTACCATGCACACTGATGACAGATAGTAGGCATGGTGTGATTGCAGTGGGCTGCAGAGGACATGGCACCCTGTACAGCACTACAGTGGGCACATAATTGCGAACAATGTGCCTTCACTATGTTCCCCACTGGATGCCTGCAACATATGTGGTGCCATCAAATGTCATCCACAGAGGCCATACAGTGCTGCACACATGTGCCCTGTATGGACCGATGCCACTGACACCAGGGAATACCTGTATCATGCTATCAATGCAGGTGCAGGGTCAACCTTCTGACAATAAGCAGGTTCTGCCACACCAGGTCAGTATTGGCATATCAGAGGATAACAGTCTGTGTACACAACATGTGCCAGCCAAACCAGGTACACCTGTACATGTCACTGTACATTATTGTGGGACGTGCACATCCCAGGCAATGTCCATGTCAAGGACTATCAAACACAGACATGGCATGCATTGCAAAGCTATGGCCATACACAATGGTAACCAGGATGTCAGGGCAGTTCATACATTACCCATCTGTGTGGGACATTGCAGACACTACACCCATGTACCACACTGCACACCATTGTCGAGTGGCATGATGCCAAGGATTACCCCTCACCCAGCTTTGTACAGCCATCTTGCACAGCCAACCACTACACACCCATGAAGCAATGCACACATGCATGTCAGTATTGGCACCTTGTGTCTGCGTGTGGGGTATTATGCTTCCAACTACAGTCACTCCCTGTATAACTCCCATCCATTGGCATACCAACAGATGACTAACACGTTCACATGCCCTAGCCCATAGAACCTGTGGATATCCCCTGTGGTGCATGTAGTACCTGTGCAGTACTGCAGTGTGGAAAACTAAGTAATTAGGGAGTGTATTTGTGGGCCTGGCAAAGAGTGTCAATGTGAGTCCATTAGAGAGTGTGGTTGTGTTGACAATGACATCTGTTCACGTGGACAGTCATGTGCTACACCTAATGTATGTCTACTATATCTCTGTTGCAGATGTCACTCACCAACACACATATATGTTCTTACAGCACACCAACATGTCAGCTTTGTGACATGGAGTAACTGCATGCACTTGTAATAGTAACGACTAGTCAGTCAGGGGGTTGACCCCTGTACTGGTAGGTGTGTGACAGACAATGCTTAGGTTTTAGTTTCCAAGCACTTCTCTGATGTACTTTGCCTTTGTCTGTCCCACCCACACAATCTCTGGTGGATGTGAAGGTGTACACCTGCTCAGCAGCAGCTTGTGTATTGTAAGTGATGGTCATGATTAGGTGATGGCCTCTGCACCTATTGCAGTCCTCCTCTAGCTGATTGCATGTGGAACAGCTGTGATGATGTTCCCATAGCCATTCACATGAAAAACACAGTACAATATCTAAGAACATTATGTTGATGTTTGCCCATGACAGTCGCTGTGAGTGGTACCTGGATCTGGTGTTTGAAACAGCATCACAGATGATATCTGGATTTTCCTCAAACAACATTCACAGTGGGAAATAGCCTAAAGACAGGAGGGTGATGTGCCAGATATGACTACAGCATGTAAGTGTAGCTATGCTTTATTGAGACTACTGCCTGTTTAACAAGTTGTGTATGGTAATGGCTATTCTGCATGTTTTAAAACTGACAAGACAGTGGTCTGTTCGTGAGGGACCCCCATCTGTAGGGCCATCTGTGGACTGGCCAGTGTGAGGAACCATTTGTTTCCTGTGTTACTCACTGAACACACATCTGTGAACATCAAGGGCATAGTGTGAGGATTGTAGCCAGTACATGCTGATAGTGATGAGTTACTGCCATTGCATCCCTGACTGGACATATATCACATGAAACATTGGTATGACAGACACTGTCTGGGGTTCTCAGTGACATGCCAATAATGGGCCACTGTTCATAGCTGCAGTCACAATTCTTTTACACTTTGTACAGATGTCATGCAGTGTATATGCATGTGTTGTGCTCCCTCTGAAAATGTATACCATCTGTTGTGTTGGCTGATGGTCATATCTATGCATGCTGTTGTAAGTAATCCTGAATGCTGTTGACTATTACTAAGCCATATCTGTGTTTAAACTGCAACACCAGAGGCTGTATGGGTTTGGAGGTCCCGGCAGAACCTCCTGTCCCACTTCAGCTGGCCATGGCACCGAGCACCAGCACATCTGGGGCCCAGCCTTGGACCTCCACCTCTGTTGGCTCTGCACTACCTTCTGGTGGTACCGCCACTGAGAATGGGGCTTGTCCCCCCCTGGGAGCAGGTCCAGACATGAACATGTCCACTGTCGTACAGTCAAGGATGTGGTGCGTAGGGGATTCAATAAGGGGTTCCGAGGCCAGATACGCCAGCTCAAGGGCAGAGTGTCACATTTACAGGGTGAGGCTGCCCCTCCTAGGCAGCCCCCAGCACTGCCACCTTTGCAGCTTTTTTAGTGCAGTGGTGGCTGCCCATGGCTGGAGACCTCCATCCCACTGTTTCCATCTGGGGGCTCATGGGCTTATAAATGCCGAACACCCCTCCCCATCTGAGGTGTATCCCCCCACATGTGTCATATACCAACCCTGTATGCTGTCTTGTCTGTCATCCTACCATACCTATCCTCCATGGGCATACCTACTCTCCTTCCCCCACATCCCACTCACACCCTATGGAAACATAAGGCCAATCGGTTCCTAGAACAATATTTGCCCCATACATAGCTGTCCATTTCACACACATGTCCACTGGACACATGTAACCCTTTTAATATGCATCACAACATACTCCAGTTGTCCTCACCCCTGTCTCTCAGGTGCACGATCCTAGTATGCACATGACTCCTAAATGTTCCAGGTACATGTAATGCAGATGACCACTTTGTACACACAACACTACCAGTCCCTCTATGGTTACCCCATTTACCTTTATCATGATGATGATGTTGCACACAGCAACTTGCAAGAGTACTGTTCTCACATAATGATTGCACACGAACTGTTGTGTTAATGTACATAACATGCACAGAGTAATGTATACGGCTAATGTACAAATGTTTGCATGCATGAATGACACATGTCTGTTTGAGGAAGTCTTGATATTACATAGGACAACACCACTACATAATACAGGTGTCACTGGTGTTTTCCTTTTCATTCGTTTGTAATGCTTTGTTGTCACATGAGATGTTCCTGATATATCTCTATATATGTATGTATTTATATGCTGGACATAAACACTCACACATACATCTACATGATGGAATACATTTCCTATACTGTTGAATGACTGTGCTGGCTGATATGCTTGTGATAAGGTCCGATGTCTGTATATCTGCCATGGCTTATTGGTAAACCACAATAGCTGTGTGTGCAGGGTCCTGGTTTCGAGCCTTGCAGAGACCGTTTATTTTGCTGCAGGACAGAAAAAGGCCATTGGATATGGAGTGATTAAGGCACATTAAAGCAGCTGTGAGCAGGTGTGCATGGATTTGCACAGTGCTAAGCAATGCTAACCTCTGGTTACTGTTTCTTACACTCAGTTAGCCTCTACATTGCTTTACCAGTGTAATACTCGCATACTGGCGGCCAAACAGGCTTACACCAGCTTGCTCCCACACTTGCAAATGCACTGCATTTGTTGTTTGCATCTGGCACTCACACCCCTGGGTGGGGGTGAGGACTACGATATTATCTTGTGATGCCTATTACGTCGGATTACATGTCTACAGTATCAGGAATGGCTGCCCATTAGCGACGGCATGCCGTTCAACTTTATGAAATCCGTGGCTTGTCCAGAGTTTGATTCATATTATTGGTGTGTTCCTCTTACAATTTGCACCCATCTGGCTAATACATGGGAACTGAGACTCTTCAATTCAAACAAGTAATTGGGTTTTGGAATGCACATCCTTCAGACGAGTCATGCTACTGCATACCTAATATTCTATCATCTTTCTAAGGTTGTCAGTGGAATTTATTATTTATTTATTTATTTTATTTTATTTTACATTTCTTAACCGGGCTAGTCTAACTGGATACATGTCCGTTTTCAGTAGAGGCCCGGAGAGATAAACTCCGATGAAACAATAACAAAAATTACAAAGTAACAAAATCATAATAAAAATTGATGTAAACAAGGTACAATGATTTTACATTAGTGAGACTAATCTAAGAGGTTAGAAGTTGATTACATATAGCAACAAGTGCAGGTGTAAGTTGTGTCATTCAAATACAGTTTTAATACACTGTATATAGAGGAGAAGGCAGCTGATGATATATATAGATTATATATGTAAATATGCAGGTATAAGTAGTATCATTCCCATGCAGTTTTAATACATAGTATATAGAGGAGAAGGCAGCTAATTATATACACTTTCTATGTACCTGTGGTATTTACATTAGTTAGGTAGAAGAGGATGTACATAGTAGTATATAAAAGTAGAATGTTAGTTGTACTTAAGAAAAGGGGTTGATTACTGAGAAGGGGAGGGTAGGCTGAACCTGTTAGCAGGGCTAGTTGATCAGTCAGGTTCAGTGCAGAGGAACAACCAGTGTGATTTGAGGAAAGGTTTCAGTTTGGTTTTGAAAAGTGATAAAGAGGGTAGTGAGGAGAGTTCACTGGGGAGAAGGTTCCAGGATTTTCCAACAAAATTGGAGAAGAGAGAGTTTCCAGCCCTGTTGTTTGATTTACAAATATTGACAAGAAGTTTGTGAGATGAACGCAAGGTTTTCAAATTTTTGTAGGGGGTGATAAGGGTAGATAGTATAGGGGTATTTGTTGGATGGTGAAGGGATTTATGGACAATGGTCAGTTGGTGGAATTTAATCTGATTTTGTAGTTCCAGCCATCCTGGCTGTTTTAGATTAGAACATTGGTGGGTTCTAAAGGGGTTACCTGTAGCAAATATGGCTATGTTATTGTAGGCGGTTTCCATTTTATTCAGGTTGTTTTTGGATAGATTTGTATAGATAGATGAGGCATAGAGGAGAGTAGAGATTAGAGGGTATGAGCAATAGTTATTTGAGCTGCTGGAGAGAGGAAGTGTTTTATCCTAATATGTGCTTTCTGTCCCTATCAGACCTCTCATACGATTGGGGAAAAATACAAACTGAATCAGGGACACGGCATAACAACATCAGGGACACATTTAAATTATTAGTACTATTAACCTGACACACTGACAGGCTCAGAGCATATGAATTCATACACATTTTCTGAGGTAAATGATGTTTATAACTCTTAATTGTTGTCGTTATTCATTACATGTAATTCACCACCTTTCCTCCAAATGTCACTAGTTTTAGGAGGGTTTAAGTGGGGCAGAGTTAGAAACTGAGTCAAAATCAGGGACGTCCCTGGAAATCGGGGACAGTTCAAAGGTATGATCCCTATTTGTTCCCCCAGTGGTTTATGGCCTGTCCAGTGGATGTGCTCTTAGGGGTTGAGAGGTATGGGCGTCAGCTATGCCCATTTCGGAATATTACTTACATCTCCAGGGCGGTCCAAATATGACTGCGCCAGCCAACACCTGCATGCCTAGGCCCATAATTGCATACCCATTGTTCCCCCACCTGCCACTCCTCTACAGCACTCATCCTTACTGTGGGTGCAGGTGGGGTATAAACACACCACTACACACTTTCCACTCTCCTAGTGTCGGGACACATGTCGTACATTGTGTCGACCCATGGGTTATCAGGCTTGCACAACCTACTGGTCCGTGTACATCTACAGCCTGGTTTGATAAGTCATTACTGGAACTGCCTCCAATCATTAATTTTTGGTGTCCCACAAGGGACATCGATGTCTATGTTTCAAGATTAGACCTTGCAGGTCTCTCCCACTGCTAATATCCTGCCGGTGTTCTGGGAAGCAGTGGTGTGCTTACCTTTATTGTGTGTCTTTATGTCTCACTGGCCTAGCTGGGGGGTGGGGGGTTGATGCTACGTATTACATGTTTGTTTATTGGACCCCTCACCCCCCATATGCACGGCCTGTGAACATATGTTACTCGTAACTGCTGTATCATATCCTAGCTATATATATGTGCATATTTGCAGTCACACATATATATATATATATATATATATATATATATATATATATATATATATATATATATATATATATATATATATATATATATATATTTACATTACTATATACAGATATATCTGTATATGTATGCATACATGTATATTTATATTTTGCTGCTCTATATATATATATATATATATATATATATATATATATATATATATATATATATATATATATATATATATATATATATATATACATATATATATATATATATATATATATATCTCACAACATATGGGTCTATAGGTGTCTGCATATGTATATATTTATATGTGGGTATGTATCCGTATTCTGTCTCAGTATGTATACATTTGTACTACGGTGAGGGAGAAGCTTATCTCTATGTCGCTATGGGTAGATATACACACATACCTCTACATATATACATCTACATCTGGTTATTCCATTCCTTGCCATATAGATTACACTTTGCTGCAGTGGGACTCATAGTGGGTGTGGCTGCTCGTTGGGAAACGCCTCTGCCCAATGAACACATTTGCTTACATCCCTAGGGCTGTCCATATAGGCCTGCATCAGCCAACACCTGCACACCTAGAGCAATAAATAGCTACCCATAGTTCCCCCACCCGCACCTCCTCAACAGCACACATCCTTACTCTGGGTCCTGGTCTGTTCTGGACATACCACTACACATTGCCCACTCTCCACTTCACAGGACCCATTTCATACAGTTGTCTTGGCCCATGGGTCATCAGGGTTTCCCATCCTTGTATTCTGGGTATGTATACATCCCAGCCAGAATGGTCAGTCTATCTCCTTGTTTTGGTTTTGCCAATTTTTGGGGTGTCCCGCAAGGGACACTCCTGTCTGTGTTCAAAGATTAGAATTCACGGGTGCACTGTGTACCTCCCCGGTTGTGTCCTGCCTGTGGTCTGGGGAGCAATGGACTCTTTACATTGTTTGTGTGTATGTTTCCCAGTTTCCCATGTCTGGCTGGTGGAGTGGAAGGTCATGCTATGTGTTTCATGTTTCTTGCTTGGGCTCTTCACTTCCATTGGCATAGCCTGTGAACATATGTCATTCTTGTGTGCTGTTTCCTATCATAGCTGTATATCTGTGTATATCTACGCACACACACACACACACACACACACACACACACACACACACACACACACACACACACACACACACACACACACACACACACACATATATATATGTATGTATATGTGTATATAAATATATATATATATATATATATATATATATATATATATATATATATATACGCATATGTATATGTCTGTAACTATGGACCCTTCCTGTGTCAGGATAATAGACCAGATATGATGGGCTGTTTTTATCATATCCCACCAAGATCCTCTTATCACATCTTGGGTCTAACTTCTTTTTATCTTGTCTGTATGCATAACACACTGATCCAAATTCTGACATCCTTGAAAGATCAGGTTTCTTTCCTGTTAGCATAAAGAATGGGGTCTGCCCACAAGCCTGTTATAACATCTGTTGCGAATAAAAGCAGCAGTCATTACTGCATATGTCCACAACTCTTTATGTAAGTCACTCTCTATCAACATACACCTTGCCATTTCGAACAGTGGGGTGAGGAAGGTGTGGACGTTTCATGTCTTATAACATTTTTACTCAGTAGTGACTGAAAGTCTTTTGACATGAACTCAGTGCCATTATCTGATCTGATACACTTTACCTTCCCATAAGGAGCTGAATCTGCAATAAACTTTTCAGTCGCCTTGACTGTATCACTCTTGGCTTTCAGAAAGTAGACAAATATTACACCCAAGTAAACATCAGTAAGTGCTAAATGTAGTTTAAGCCATCTTTTGCTACTGGCTCAGCTGGGCCTAACAAATCAGTATGGACTAGTTCAAACACAGCTTTTGCTCTTGCATCTGGTTCTCTGTTTCTGCTCTGTACAAATTTCCCTTGCATACAGGTTTCACAAGCTAGGTTAGGTCTCTCAACTTTAACTTTAATTTTCATTCCTTTACCACTTTTTCTAATTTTGACACATCTTCAAAATTACAGTGACCAGGCATTTTATGCCATGCTTGAATGTCATAACATCTCTGAGATGCATCGTAATGTATCTCATTATCATTTTCTTCATCATATGTGTCTAAATAATAAAGTCTATCACACTCAATTATGTCAAACCTGGTGCCGTTTTTATAGATGAGTTGGTCCTGGCCTTGTTTAAAGTTGATCAAGGCCCCGTTGGACGTTGCTGCCTTAACAGGAAAAATGCTTTGTGGATAAGTTGGGATATACAGCGCCCGAGTCATCATCACCTTTACTTTGTGCCCCTCTGTATTTAGCAGCCATATCTCTGCATTACCTCTTTTCTGTGTAGCCCCACAGATTCCCGTCCCATCAGCTAATTCCACAATGTGTTCCTCCAGTTGGAAAGTTGCATCAAAGCTTTTAAACTTTTTCAGGTCATTAATTATGTGTGACGTGGTGATAGTGTCCACCATTAATCCCTTCTGTTTTAATTCACGAATTTGATGCTCATTTATTTTGAAGACAAATGTGTGATTATCCACGTCAGTTGCTTGTTTCACATTATCTTTCTTCTTTTGTCTACAGTTACTGTCCCTGTGGCTAGAGTTTTCCCACAAACTGCATCACTGTTTCTGGCCTTTATATTCTCGCTGGCATTCTTGCACCTTATGTCCCTTTTGGCCACAACTATAGCATATAATCTCTGCTTTTACTCTTTCTCCAAGGCCACTTGCCTTCATCACATTATCATTACTTACGTTGGCATTAAATTTCTCGGTATGTTCATAGCTTCTCAACCTTGTTTTGAACTCACCAAAGCCCAACTTATCATCGTCTTGTGTGGTGTACTGCAAATGGTTTAAATGTTTCAGGCAACCCTTTCAGAATCATCGCAATTAGTAATCCATCACTGAGCTTCTTCCCAGCATTTCTAAGTGCCCTAATGGCCATCTCAGCCCTAATAATATAGTCTGTGACACTTTCCCTGATGGCCTTCTGGAGGCTTGTTAATTCGGTGTATAGGCTAATTACCCATGGCTTCCCATTCCTGGCATAATGCTCTCTCATGATCTGAAGCGCTTCTCTACCATCGTCTGCGGCTTCTCTCATGACGAGGGACAAACTTTTGTCATCTAAGAACTGTATTAGTTCTGCATATGCCCCCTCATTTTTCTCAGCATCGTCGTCACCTTCCTCCTCATTCTCGTCGTTTTCTGCGTTCTGCTGCATAATTTGCAAAATGGCATCTTTCAGCCCTAGCAAATGAATGTGCCCCAGAAACTTTGTCTCCCACAACTCGTAATTATTCTCATCTCCGTCAAAACATAGTCTATACCATCAGCTTCCTACTTCCCTCCTGGGCCCATAACCTGCTGGTGGTATCATCTTAAGGGTAAGAAAGTTGGGTTAGACATACATTTACAGTGGAAAATAAACACACGTGAAGGCAATCAACCTAGTTAAAAATGGAAGAGGGGAACAACCCCCGCTTCCTCCTTTATTATAAAGCACATGGTCATGTGACCTCTCTTGACATCTCCACACCAACGATGTCAGTGTAAGAGCACACATATGATAATTCACTCTCTTTATTATTATCAGCCAACAGCCTGGTAGCTATATTGCTATATAACATACGGTTAACCACTGGATTCTTGTTTAAATGTCTGTGCTGCTCTTACACTCTGAAAACACTGGCTTCTTTAGTTCTGTTGGGAAACATTCTTAAAAGTGTCTTCAAAATTCTGCATCATTGTGGAAATGACTGTGGGTTTAGGTTCCTCTCATAAGAACTTGGATTTGAGTCTTTATCATCATATTTTACCACCTTTTTTTTCAGGAATTTACACTGTCAATATTCCCACAGCTTTTACGGATCAGATAACAGTGGTATTTGTTTGATATTTACCAGGACTTTTTTCCAGGACTAATATAAGCTTTTTTTGATTCTTGGCTTAACTTTATGTATATCTTGGCTGCCTAGTATATACAAGTTTGTTTGCTATCTAAATTGGCGGCCATGTGCTTGGTGCCATTTCCCTGATCTGGAGTTTTATTTTTTTTTCACCTTGACAATTCACAGCTGATTGTGGTACCTGATTCAGTTTCATTTTTACCGGTTTGACACTTCACTGATTATCTGTTTTTGTTTTGCTGGGGAATTTTTTCTGTTGGTGAGACATGATTTCTCATTTGATCCTGATGTTCTGTGGTACTGCCATATAATCACTATGCTACTCATATTTGTAAGGCTTTGCTTTGAGTTATGATCTCTGCTGGAGAATGTCTTGCTAGTTCACCAGCTTTTACTATGAAGATGTCTTCTGCTTTTCCTTTGCCTTCATCTCCATGTTAGCACACAAAGTTTTATCCTTCATATTTTTCAAAGCTGAAAAATATTGTTTGACAGCAATATGCTCACTTTTAAGATATAAGAGCAGAAGACAAAGTAGCTACAATTGCAGAAAATATCAAAGCGAACAGATTACAATGGTTTGGGCACATGTGTAGAAAAGCGGAAGACAATCTTGTGAGGAAGCTTTGGGACACACATAAAGAAGGCAAGAGGCATTGAATGTAAAAGGAAATGAGGGTGTCCAGCAAAGAGGTGGATGGATTGTGTGAGAGAAGCTCTGCAACAGTCAGGCATGAGTGTCGAAGAAGGCAGGAGTGTGGCATTGAATCGAGACTGATGGTGACAGTTAGCATGACACCCCAGCCCCATGTAGAAAAAAAAAAATAAGAAAAAGGGCATTGGTGATGATGATGATGATGATGAATGATACCAATTTATGTGGATGGGGAGTCTGTTCCAGGACAGCGGTATCATCTGTGAGATATACATATTCCTTCAAACAGTTCTGTTGATGTTGCAGAGGAGGTTTAGATCCCAAGACTGAGTATTTCTGATGCTGTTTGACTTGCTGATGTGCAGTAAACCCATTGTTAATGGGTCTCTCTCTCTCTCTCTCTCTCTCTCTCTCACACACACACACACACACACACACACACACCCGCACTGTGTCTATGTCCCCTGCTATCAACTGTCATCTTCTCTCATCTCTAAAAGCTTTTGCCTCCTCCCAGTGTTTTTCCCATTTTATAATTGTATATACTGTAAAAGGCTGGTATAAATGATCTACATAAATTGGGTACACCGTTTGTTAACATAGGACTAATATAATTGTACTTCTAGTCTATGCATATTGATGCTTGGTGCTTAACACATATTAACCACAAATTTAGAGAATTGTAGTTGTAAACTTATAATTGTTTACCAGTATGTTTTACCAGTTCCTTGTCTTACACTATGTATCCCAGGCATATATTAACACTGACCCTATCCAAGTTAACAGATACAAATAAATTAAAAATAAATAAGTAGCTAAATAATGCACTAACTTAAGACTCTCCTATATATTATTGCCTTTCTGCTGTTTATTTGCTCTTTTAATATTCTGTTTGCATTAATCCTCTAATTTCTTTTTACCGTTTATGCATTATTCCATATGGAAGCAATAATGCCCTCCAGGGTGTGTTTTAATGTGTCATTAACACCTGCCCAGGGGTTTTATGAGGCCCGATGCCACAGGTGGAGGGCGTCTACACCCCTGGAAAGACATTAATCACACATTAACACACACACTGGAGGGCATCATTGCGCTTAGAGAATGAGCTTGCTGTAAAATTGTTGTTTTGCTTGCTTATACTATATTAGTTTTCTTTACATATTTTTAATGTAAAATAGTTCCTCCTCCTAATGTTTTAAACTTGCTGTAGTATATGCTAATGGGGTTGGAGAAAGCTTTTTACATCAAAAATACATAAAATAAATAATATAATACTTAAAAAATAAATAAGTAAAACACAACAATTTTACATAGACCCCATTCTCTCTCTCTCATACACACATACACAGTTTCTTCTGCTTTCACACACACACACACATATATATATATATATATATATATATATATATATACATACACAGTCTTCTCTGCTTTTATGCACACATTCACTCACACAAGATCAGTCTCATTCATGCTCAGTCTCTCACACACACAGTCTCCACTGCTTTGATACAGGCATTCAGTCATACAACATCGCTCTAACGCTCACTGTCTTACACACACAGTCTCCTCTGCTTTCATACACGCATTCACACACGCAAGATCGCTCTCACTCTCTCTCGATCTCACACATACACACACACACACACACAGACACACACACACACACAGTCTCTCTTTTTCTTTTTTTTTTTTTTTTTTTTTTTTTTTATAGTTTATGCTCACTAAACAGCAGAACCGCTGCTTAGTGAGTATAAAATAATGGCGGCCATTATTTTTTTTTGTTTTTCACCGGGCATTACTTGTACATTAATACCCTGCTGGAGAACGTTTGTTCTCCAGTGTATTGATGTACAGGTTGCCCATTTTCTAAATAGTTATTAATGCATTACTGAAGCTAGTTTTGAAGACAAAGAACTTTCCTCTGTGAACCAGTTAACTGCTTAACCTCACACTTGAGCTAGTTCCTCATTCATTTTATTGTTTCTCAAAACTCAAAATGCTGCATGACAGTGTGAAGAAAACTAAATTATTTATTTTATTTATTTGCTTTTGTTGACCGGGAAAGTCCACTGGACTGAAATGAGCCCATTTTCAGTGGAGGCCCGGGGACAAAAGCTCCATAACAAAATGCAAAATAATAAAACAGAATACAAGATAATAAAACAAGAGTTTCCAAAGAGATAAACATATTTGTAAATTATATACAGTCCAGAGAAAACTTGGAAATTGGTTTGATTATGCAACTAGAAGTTATGAAATTGACTTTGATTCATGTCAAGGTAAAGTGATTAACATCGAATACAGGTAAGCCATACACATATACATTTGTATAATAAATCTCATTCATCTCTCACATATACTTCTAGGAAGTGATTCTGACTGCAGTAAGCAATGTCACCTCTTTCTAACTTAAAATCTGATGATGACTTAAGGGGTAGGACTGCTTTCTTCTTCAGGGAAAGCAGATATCCACTAGATACATGGAAAGAATTTGCAGGGTCTTCAAATGTTGCTTAATAAAAAATACTTGTGATAAAAAGGAATTGTAGATGAGTACTTAGAAATATGCACATGGGATGTTAGAGATATGTGGCTCATACACTGTCCATTTGTTAAAAGAGCAGAAATGTCCCAGAGGGAAAATCTACTATAACTGGAAGAATGGAGAACATGCAACATAATATGGAAATTCCACTACCAGGGATAAGTACAGAAAAATTTACATACAACCCAGAGATGACTATGGACAAAACCCTGGCTGTGGCATAAAAGGCATGTCTTTCAAGGTCCAGCTAACATATGAGGCAAAAACCTGCTGTCTGCCACTACAGAGTTTGGCACAGGAGGGTCTGGATCAGGTTTGAGCCCACTGTGGCCTCACACAGTCAGCCTACTTCCTATATAGGTTCATAGGTTCATAGGTAAGTACTAGGCTATCTGCCCATGGGCATTTATAAGCCTAGCCACAGAGTGATGGCTTTTGCCTCTCCATTAGATTAGTAACCTGGGCCTCTGTCAACAGGGCTCCTGAAGTGATCTCAGGGTAGAACTTACGATTACCCATCCACTCATCAAGATTTCTCTTGAAGAGGGTCAGAGAGGAGCTCTGTTGAATATGGATTGGGATTCTATTCCATATTTCTGATCTGTTCCCATGCATCTGTTTCTTCTTCACCTTATGTGCATCTTAGGTCATTTTTACCTTGCACAAGGAACAGGTTTTATGATTGTTTCAGTAAGCAGACATTCTTATTAGGATGACCATGTTTCTGAGGCCTAGAAAGGTAATGATAATTTTAATTCTACTTAGTAATTTCTTCTTGTTCAAGGTTTTACAATACTCAGAGTGTAAAATACCAGGGCTTCTCGTGTAAATAAAACAAGCACTGCAGATATTGATCTTTAGGTAGATCTGTCTCTCACAGATACATCCAGTGGTGGTCTTTTTTACTGAAGTCCTACAGGATTAAAAAAAATTAAACCAATTTCACAGTCTAGCAATGAGAAAGGTAAAAATAAATGCAAGAGCATATTGGGGTGCTTATCATTTGATATATTCTTGGGTATAGGTATACTAGGAAACACAGAAACTAAATGACTAAAATTCGGACTTACATATGCTACATCTGAGATGGCCATTTCTCAGGACATTCACTTTTTTCAGAGGTATGGCAATCTTAGAGCTGGTATATCTTTGTCCAGGAGTGTGGGGTGAATTTTAAAGGAGAAGAGAGATTTTTGAGATTTGCTGTTCTCTGGGTTTTTGGTATTTTTTTTCAGTTTGTCGGCATTTCTCATTTCAATAAGGGGCCGTAAAAGATTGCAGTTTACTATCTGCTTACAGCGGAGTTTTTCTCTACTGATGGATCTCAGTAATATTTTTGTTATTTGATCTGAAGAATAAATGTCAGCTTTAGACTAACAATGAACAAACACACACAGACATACATAGAAATGTGTGTGTGTGCGTGTGTGTGTGTGTGTGTGTGTGTGTGTGTGTGTGTGTGTGTGTGTGTGTGTGTGTGTGTGTGTGTAGTTACTGTTTGGTAGTGGCTAATATCTGTATATAGTCAACAGTTGTTCAATAAAGGATGATCCTCAGAGAAACGTGTGATCTTAGAGTTTTATTTATTTATTTATTGACAGATAAATCTGTGATCTGTGCCTGACATACAAGGCCATGTCCAACCCGGAATTAATGGACATGCTCCACCTCAAAAAATCCAAATCCACCAGAGCCACGAGAGCAAGAGACTTAAACCTCAACACGGATATAAATAGGACGTGCTGGAGGGACAGATTCATCACCCAGAGACTCCCTACACTATGGAACAGAATCCCAGTCCATGTGAGGCAGAGCCCCTCACTGACTCTGTTCAAGAGAAATCTTGACGAGTGGATGGGAGATCGTAGGTTTACCCCGGGAATCATCTCTGTATCACTGCTGGACAGAGGCACAGCAAACTAATGGGTATAGTATTCTCATCCTAAGGGGTGGTGAAAGCCACACACACTCTGGCTAGGCTTATAAATGCCCTAGGGCAGATAGCCTAGTATGAATCTATGAACCTATGAACCTATAAGATGTTTACCAGGAAAGTCAGACTGGGCAGTAAATACATATTTTCAGTGGACACCTGGGGAGAAAAAGTTTAGAAAATTGACAAAAAAAATTTTGTATAAATGCTATTGAAAAAAAAACATATGTACATAGCATTTGTCAATGGAAAACATAATATACAAAAATGAAAGAGGAGACACCGGTGATTTAGTAAATAATCTAACAATTAAATATGGCAGTTGGTTTATACATAAGTATCATTATACTAGAAAATAAAAAAAAAATAAAAAAAAAAACAAAGATGCAAGTGTCTCTATGAATGGAGAGAGGGCAGGTGGTGAAAGGTACAGGTACATAGTATGATGAGTGGTCAGTATGAATAGGAAGTATTTGTTGGTGTAGGTCATAGAGGTGAGGTACATGAACATAGCTATCAATTGGTAAGAAATTCCTGGAGGACTTCAATACATGGAGGCTAGATATGGTTCTGACTGAATTTGGAATACAGTTGCATAGTTTGGCTATGCAGTATGAGTATAGACTTTACCTCATATTTTTTTTTTGGGGGGGTTATTGATTTCAATCAGGTTTTTGTCCTGAGAGCACAGAAGGTGATTTGGTAGACAGTGATGATGTAATGAGGAGATAGAGGGGTTATACAGTACTTTATGGGTTAGAAGAAGTTGTTTATGTGATGTGAGTTGATGTGGGAGTTCTAACCAGTTGAGAGCAAGTAATGCAGAGCAATGATGAGCTCTATGTTGCAGGTTAGCTGCAAATCTAGCTATCATATTGTAGCATATCTCCATTTGTGATTTAAGAGAGATCTGGATATTAATCAAAATAGGTGAGCCATAGAGAAGAGATAATAAAAGGTAAGAATTAGCTAGAGTAATTCTACCAGGAGTGAGCATGTTTTTTTTTTTTTTGCTTTATATAACAAACCTAGTTTTTGATGAGATATTTTTATACAGTTTTGTATGTGAAGATCAGACTTTAAGTTCTCATTAGTGGTGACTAGAAGAAGTCTGGTAAGTGTTATTGCTTCAATAGCTGTATTGTTTAGAGAGGTAATGTGGAAGTTACTTTTAGCATTGTCATGGGACTCAGGAAAAAAATAGTAGTAGTGTATTTAGGGTTCTTATTACCTGATCGAACGTTTGGGTTAGAGAATACCTAAACATCGATCTAGTAATAGCGAAAGCAAAAAAAGCGTGAATGGCTGATTTAACGCAGGGAAAGAATTCCCTTGGCTGTTGTGCCAATTTTGCCCCTTTCCCCACTGTAGAGCAATCTTGGAGTTGGTATATTTTGTTAGGGAAGATGTGGGGGGCAAAGCCCCCGACTTCATTTTGGTTTAAATTTTTTTTTTTTTTGCGGCCAAAGGAATTCATTCCCTGTGTTAAATTGGTCATTCAAAAGCAGTGGACCAAGAATAGAGCAGTGATGAACACTTGTGACTAGGAGAAAAGGAGAGAGGGAAGAAAGCCATAGGGAAGATCAATATCTTTCAGACGGGTAGTTAGAGAACCATAGAAGAGTTGGTTTCGAAAGGCCCAGAGAGGATATTTGAGTCAGAAATTTCTTGTATTACACTGTGTCAAAGGCTTTGAGACATTAGAAAAACAAAGAAATAAACTTTTCTTAGTCTTTGGTGTTATTAATAGCCTTATTAATGGTGTCAGAAAATTTGGGGAGAGCACTAGTGGTGTTATGGCCTGGTGAGAAACCATGTTGTGTCAAGGTTAGGAGATCATTTTGTAAGAGGTACTGAAGAAGTTGCTTCAGGATCTTAGAAAGGGGGACAGGATGGCAATTGGCCTAAAGTTAGAGATGTGAGATAAGTTATGGCCTTTATGGAGGGAATAAAAGATTTTTTTTCCAAAGACAAGGAGCATGGAAGTCTTGAATAGATCTGTTGACGAGACTTGAGACTGGGTATGCAATAGAGTCTGCAACAAACTTAAGGTACTCAGCAGGGAGATTGTCAGCAGAAGGAGAACAGGGCTTACATTTCTTTAGTAGTTGTCTAACATATGATAGGATATGGAGACAGGTTAGAGAGTAAAGGCAGGGAGGTCAGGGCTAGTAGAGTTTTGTGGCTGATTAAATAGTTAGGAAGAGCTGGAGATAAGAGAGGCTATGATATTGATAAAGAAATAGTTACATTTGGTCGCCATTTATTAGAGAAATAAGTCCAGATAAGGGGTTGGTGAGAAAGGGGAGTCAGGTTGAAGAATTTCCTTAACTGAACTCCAGAAATTTTTTTGTCTAGGAAAACTTACTTCTTGGTCAGGTTACCCAACTGTACAGGTGTAAAGTTTCAGGGGTTTTATCTTTATGCCATCATTTCCACACTTTGTCACATTTTTGCATAACTATTCTGGATGCATGAGTCAGCCAGGGGGTTTAAGTAGTTTGTAATCTTCCATGTCTAATAGATGTTGGGATATTTAAAGTATTCATGAATATATTGTTGAATTGTTTGACAACTTTATCTAGAGGGTAGGGTTTTGAGTGGAGACCAGATAAAGGATTTTAGTAAATTATCAAAAGTGTCAGGATGAACGTTAAAAAGATATCAGATAGGCCTGTATTGATTATTTTTAGCTGGTGAGTGATTTTTCTATTGGTGAATATAGGGTGATGGTCACTAAGGGAAAAAGGTAGTACTCCTGAGTTAGCATACTTGCTAGAGTTGGAAACAAGTATCCAGTCAAGAATAGAATTATTATGATTCAATTTGCTGAGTCAAATAAGAGAAGAGATTAGCTGTTTGAACCCTGAGCAGATGGAGAGGTTTGCCCAAGAAAACAGTAACTGACAGCAGAGGTAAGGGAAGGTCTAAACAGCAGACTGAGTGCTGACATAATATTAGTAACTCAATGGGGTAGTAGAGCAAAGAACATTTAAAAAAGTACACTTGTGCACTTAACCAGCTTGTCTTGTCTTAATTAGATAAAGTCCAGAGATTATGAAAATACATATTAGAGAAATATGTATAATTACAATTATCTCCATTTTAGAAAAAAGTTATAACAATTTGTTCTTTCTGTTTTAGTGCTGGAGACACCTCATTGTTAATGTATGGGAATAAAAACAAGAGTATGGACAAGCCTACTATTATGTACATCTTAATATTAGAAGTATAATAATTTCTATGGCAAATGAATGCCTAGGAGTAGGAGAGCAGGTAGTACTTCCTACACAGTAACTATGTGGACTAGACAGAGGAGAGATAGGAAATAAAACAAGTTATACCCAGCCAGGTTATGCATTAGTTCTGTAGTTGCAGCATTTTAAGCTTGGATTAGTTTCAAAAACTATGGCTCATAGTATATTGAAATAAGTACCCATGAAATAAACTTTGCATCAAATAGTATGATTTTAGAGGAAGCAGTAAAAGATCACATAGAACTTTCAGTTATAACTTTAGCCAAGTACAGGGTACAAGTGGTCTGAGAAATTAAAATCAGAGATTCACTACCTGTTGCTCAGTATGGAGTAGAGGGAGAACAGTCTAGAAAAGAATTAAAAAAATACTGTTTATTAATTATCAGTGAGTGTGGGGGTGCAGGGAGGGTTACAACTTTGTGTTGATAAAGCTTGCTCCAAGTGCATCTGCAGATAGGTATCAACACTTGCTTTTCAATGTTATTGGGCCGGCATTAAGCACGTCAACTTAATGTCAATTGAACAAATGCCACTGCTTCCATATTTATTCTCTCTCTCTCTCTCTCTCTCTCTCTCTCTGTCTCTCTTTCTCTCTCTCTCTCTCTCTATATATATATATATATATATATATGGGTCTACTTCTGTTAATTGACAACACAGTTTGTTGAGTAACAGAACTTCGGACCCACTTAAGCAAAAGTGCACTATATCGAAAGTACACTTTCGCTTAAGCCGGTCACAGTGGGGATAAGGAAATATATATTTTTCCCCACTGTAATGTGATCTCGGAGTTGGTATATTTAAGTAGGGGGGTATGGGGGTGCAGGAGGGGCTTGCCCCCCTGCATAAACAGTTTTAATGTTTTTTTTTTTTTTTTTTTTTTTTTTTTTTTTTGACGATCGGCTTAAGCAAAAGTGCACTTTTGATGTTGTGCACTTTCGCTTAAGTGGGTTGTTATGTTTCTTGTTCGAGATTTTGTAATTTCGATCAAGAGACATAAACCTATATATATATATATATATATATATATATATATATATATATATATATATATATATATATTATATATATATATATATATATATGAGAATTTATTTGTTTAAAATGACAGCAACATCAGTTCACATTAAATCAATTCTGCATGTTGAAATATACAAATATCAGAAAAAAAAACCTAATTGCAAAAAAAAAAAAAAAAGAGAGAGAATAAACTTTCTCCTCCTGCAATCACTAAAAAATGGAAAAAAAACTCTGTATTCCCTAATAAACCATTCAGTCACACTTTGATGTCTGATTAGCAGTACTGCTAGAGAAACTGCTTTTCGTAAGGTAAAATGTAGGGCTGGGGATAGGGGCAAGGACAGGGACATAATTATGGTTAAGTTTAGCACACATGAGTAAGGATGCACAAATATGATGATAAATGAATATATAGATCTTTGCTGTGGTCGGTGAGTGTGGCTAAGACAGTCAGCAGACTCAACTAGTGTTCTGTCTCTGTAATTTATTGTATTTTATTTTATTAAATTGAAACCTGCAAGAGAAAGCCACCCCTGAATATTAAAGCATATTTTCCCTCTGACAGTTTGTAGCTAAATCACTAGAGACCATTGAGATAACATTGATATCAACTGCTTTGAGTAACCAGTACTAGTACTTACTGTACAGTGATATCAGCTGCTTTGAGTAACCAGTACTAGTACTTAAAGTACAGTGATATCAGCTGCTTTGAGTAACCAGTACTAGTACTTAAAGTACAGTGATATCAGCTGCTTTGAGTAACCAGTACTAGTACTTACTGTACAGTGATATCAGCTGCTTTTAGTAACTAGTACTAGTACGCAGTAGTGGTGCTGCGGTAGCGTTGTCGCCTCACAGCAAGACGTTGACCCATTCGATTCTCAGCTAGAGTGTCTTCTGTGTGGAGGCATGTGTGAATGGGTGTGCCTTCATTGAAGGTTGTGCGTCAGGGCTGGTAACTCGGCACGTAAAAATCCACTACCAAACATTAGCGGACCGGAGTTCCGCTGTGCCGACCCCTAAGCCAAAAGACACAGCAACAACTAGTACTTAAAGTACAGTGATATCAGCTGCTTTGAGTAACCAGTACTAGTACTTAAAGTACAGTTATATCAGCTGCTTTGAGTAACCAGTACTAGTACTTAAAGTACAGTGATATCAGCTGCTTTGAGTAACCAGTACTAGTACTTAAATTACAGTGATATCAGCTGCTTTGAGTAACCAGTACTAGTACTTAAAGTACAGTGATATCAGCTGCTTTGAGTAACCAGTACTAGTACTTAAAGTACAGAGATATCAGCTGCTTTGAGTAACCAGTACTAGTACTTAAAGTACAGTGATATCAGCTGCTTTGAGTAACCAGTACTAGTACTTACTGTACAGTGATATCAGCTGCTTTGAGTAACCAGTACTAGTACTTACTGTACATAGCCCATGGATTAGCTGCACGGCCTTTTACTATGAAACTAGCTGCACGGCCTTTTACTATGAAACTACTAACAGAAACGTTCTCACAGGTAGCTGGAATCAAGTAATATTTAATAATGGATTTATTACTTTTCTCTTAATCAAAGGCCTCCTTAGAAAAAAAAAACATGCATTTCATCACATGACTATTTATGCCATTTAAAAATTATATCAGCTGGATATAATGATAAAAAAATATGTGTTCAATAATTTAAAACTGTTCACTTTACTTAAAATATTGTTGTTTCAGTTTTAACAAACATTTAATATTAAAAAGAAACATTTATACCTGGCAGACATCCTGCATGTAAATCAATTTGCTGTCTTAATTCCTTATACTGTAACAAAATAGAAACACACCCTCCCCTCCCCTAGTATCCAGTTCCAATTGTTCAGGAACTGTAAACATAATTTATATTGTTTGCATATGACTGTGTATTTATATAAGGCATGTTTGCTATTGTTATTCTTGATACTATTGGAATGTTCATATTTATGTTTACATAACCCTCTCCTTTCTTCCTACATAATCTGAATTACACCCTGAGCAAATAGCCATATAAACTATTCATGAAATGTTACAGTGGTACATACTTTATATATATAATTCTTTGCTTATGCTAGCATAACATACAGTCCAACATTCATAAATTTGCATTGAACACAGAAAGCACACGTAAATGTATCATTTTTATGAGAGGTTCAATGCATCTTAAATAAAGCTCCCTGCATATCATTATCCAACACTTTTTTTTAGATTCCTAGCGCTCCTGCTCACAAAATGAGCTTGTCCCTTAAAACAGTGGTTACACTTTCCTGTCCTAAAAGTAACTTCTAGCTGTTCTTCGTTATATATTTTTTTTATTTTCACTGTCCCATGTATAAGAAAATATTGTAGTACATTCATAGGGTGGCATTAAATTTTTTTTTTTTTGCGGCCAAAGGAATTCATTCCCTGTGTTAAATTGGTCATTCAAAAGCAGTGGACCAAGAATAGAGCAGTGATGAACACTTGTGACTAGGAGAAAAGGAGAGAGGGAAGAAAGCCATAGGGAAGATCAATATCTTTCAGACGGGTAGTTAGAGAACCATAGAAGAGTTGGTTTCGAAAGGCCCAGAGAGGATATTTGAGTCAGAAATTTCTTGTATTACACTGTGTCAAAGGCTTTGAGACATTAGAAAAACAAAGAAATAAACTTTTCTTAGTCTTTGGTGTTATTAATAGCCTTATTAATGGTGTCAGAAAATTTGGGGAGAGCACTAGTGGTGTTATGGCCTGGTGAGAAACCATGTTGTGTCAAGGTTAGGAGATCATTTTGTAAGAGGTACTGAAGAAGTTGCTTCAGGATCTTAGAAAGGGGGACAGGATGGCAATTGGCCTAAAGTTAGAGATGTGAGATAAGTTATGGCCTTTATGGAGGGAATAAAAGATTTTTTTTCCAAAGACAAGGAGCATGGAAGTCTTGAATAGATCTGTTGACGAGACTTGAGACTGGGTATGCAATAGAGTCTGCAACAAACTTAAGGTACTCAGCAGGGAGATTGTCAGCAGAAGGAGAACAGGGCTTACATTTCTTTAGTAGTTGTCTAACATATGATAGGATATGGAGACAGGTTAGAGAGTAAAGGCAGGGAGGTCAGGGCTAGTAGAGTTTTGTGGCTGATTAAATAGTTAGGAAGAGCTGGAGATAAGAGAGGCTATGATATTGATAAAGAAATAGTTACATTTGGTCGCCATTTATTAGAGAAATAAGTCCAGATAAGGGGTTGGTGAGAAAGGGGAGTCAGGTTGAAGAATTTCCTTAACTGAACTCCAGAAATTTTTTTGTCTAGGAAAACTTACTTCTTGGTCAGGTTACCCAACTGTACAGGTGTAAAGTTTGAGGGGTTTTATCTTTATGCCATCATTTCCACACTTTGTCACATTTTTGCATAACTATTCTGGATGCATGAGTCAGCCAGGGGGTTTAAGTAGTTTGTAATCTTCCATGTCTAATAGATGTTGGGATATTTAAAGTATTCATGAATATATTGTTGAATTGTTTGACAACTTTATCTAGAGGGTAGGGTTTTGAGTGGAGACCAGATAAAGGATTTTAGTAAATTATCAAAAGTGTCAGGATGAACGTTAAAAAGATATCAGATAGGCCTGTATTGATTATTTTTAGCTGGTGAGTGATTTTTCTATTGGTGAATATAGGGTGATGGTCACTAAGGGAAAAAGGTAGTACTCCTGAGTTAGCATACTTGCTAGAGTTGGAAACAAGTATCCAGTCAAGAATAGAATTATTATGATTCAATTTGCTGAGTCAAATAAGAGAAGAGATTAGCTGTTTGAACCCTGAGCAGATGGAGAGGTTTGCCCAAGAAAACAGTAACTGACAGCAGAGGTAAGGGAAGGTCTAAACAGCAGACTGAGTGCTGACATAATATTAGTAACTCAATGGGGTAGTAGAGCAAAGAACATTTAAAAAAGTACACTTGTGCACTTAACCAGCTTGTCTTGTCTTAATTAGATAAAGTCCAGAGATTATGAAAATACATATTAGAGAAATATGTATAATTACAATTATCTCCATTTTAGAAAAAAGTTATAACAATTTGTTCTTTCTGTTTTAGTGCTGGAGACACCTCATTGTTAATGTATGGGAATAAAAACAAGAGTATGGACAAGCCTACTATTATGTACATCTTAATATTAGAAGTATAATAATTTCTATGGCAAATGAATGCCTAGGAGTAGGAGAGCAGGTAGTACTTCCTACACAGTAACTATGTGGACTAGACAGAGGAGAGATAGGAAATAAAACAAGTTATACCCAGCCAGGTTATGCATTAGTTCTGTAGTTGCAGCATTTTAAGCTTGGATTAGTTTCAAAAACTATGGCTCATAGTATATTGAAATAAGTACCCATGAAATAAACTTTGCATCAAATAGTATGATTTTAGAGGAAGCAGTAAAAGATCACATAGAACTTTCAGTTATAACTTTAGCCAAGTACAGGGTACAAGTGGTCTGAGAAATTAAAATCAGAGATTCACTACCTGTTGCTCAGTATGGAGTAGAGGGAGAACAGTCTAGAAAAGAATTAAAAAAATACTGTTTATTAATTATCAGTGAGTGTGGGGGTGCAGGGAGGGTTACAACTTTGTGTTGATAAAGCTTGCTCCAAGTGCATCTGCAGATAGGTATCAACACTTGCTTTTCAATGTTATTGGGCCGGCATTAAGCACGTCAACTTAATGTCAATTGAACAAATGCCACTGCTTCCATATTTATTCTCTCTCTCTCTCTCTCTCTCTCTCTCTCTCTCTCTGTCTCTCTTTCTCTCTCTCTCTCTCTCTCTCTCTCTCTATATATATATATATATGGGTCTACTTCTGTTAATTGACAACACAGTTTGTTGAGTAACAGAACTTCGGACCCACTTAAGCAAAAGTGCACTATATCGAAAGTACACTTTCGCTTAAGCCGGTCACAGTGGGGATAAGGAAATATATATTTTTCCCCACTGTAATGTGATCTCGGAGTTGGTATATTTAAGTAGGGGGGTATGGGGGTGCAGGAGGGGCTTGCCCCCCTGCATAAACAGTTTTAATGTTTTTTTTTTTTTTTTTTTTGACGATCGGCTTAAGCAAAAGTGCACTTTTGATGTTGTGCACTTTCGCTTAAGTGGGTTGTTATGTTTCTTGTTCGAGATTTTGTAATTTCGATCAAGAGACATAAACCTATATATATATATATATATATATATATATATATATATATATATATATATATATATATATATATATATATATATGAGAATTTATTTGTTTAAAATGACAGCAACATCAGTTCACATTAAATCAATTCTGCATGTTGAAATATACAAATATCAGAAAAAAAAACCTAATTGCAAAAAAAAAAAAAAAAAAGAGAGAGAATAAACTTTCTCCTCCTGCAATCATTAAAAAATGGAAAAAAAAACCTCTGTATTCCCTAATAAACCATTCAGTCACACTTTGATGTCTGATTAGCAGTACTGCTAGAGAAACTGCTTTTAGTAAAGTAAAATGTAGGGCTGGGGATAGGGGCAAGGACAGGGACATAATTATGGTTAAGTTTAGCACACATGAGTAAGGATGCACAAATATGATGATAAATGAATATATAGATCTTTGCTGTGGTCGGTGAGTGTGGCTAAGACAGTCAGCAGACTCAACTAGTGTTCTGTCTCTGTAATTTATTGTATTTTATTTTATTAAATTGAAACCTGCAAGAGAAAGCCACCCCTGAATATTAAAGCATATTTTCCCTCTGACAGTTTGTAGCTAAATCACTAGAGACCATTGAGATAACATTGATATCAACTGCTTTGAGTAACCAGTACTAGTACTTACTGTACAGTGATATCAGCTGCTTTGAGTAACCAGTACTAGTACTTAAAGTACAGTGATATCAGCTGCTTTGAGTAACCAGTACTAGTACTTAAAGTACAGTGATATCAGCTGCTTTGAGTAACCAGTACTAGTACTTACTGTACAGTGATATCAGCTGCTTTTAGTAACTAGTACTAGTACGCAGTAGTGGTGCTGCGGTAGCGTTGTCGCCTCACAGCAAGACGTTGACCCATTCGACTCTCAGCTAGAGTGTCTTCTGTGTGGAGGCATGTGTGAATGGGTGTGCCTTCATTGAAGGTTGTGCGTCAGGGCTGGTAACTCGGCACGTAAAAATCCACTACCAAACATTAGCGGACCGGAGTTCGCTGTGCACCTAAGCCAAAAGACACAGCAACAACTAGTACTTAAAGTACAGTGATATCAGCTGCTTTGAGTAACCAGTACTAGTACTTAAAGTACAGTTATATCAGCTGCTTTGAGTAACCAGTACTAGTACTTAAAGTACAGTGATATCAGCTGCTTTGAGTAACCAGTACTAGTACTTAAAGTACAGTGATATCAGCTGCTTTGAGTAACCAGTACTAGTACTTAAAGTACAGTGATATCAGCTGCTTTGAGTAACCAGTACTAGTACTTAAAGTACAGTGATATCAGCTGCTTTGAGTAACCAGTACTAGTACTTAAAGTACAGTGATATCAGCTGCTTTGAGTAACCAGTACTAGTACTTACTGTACAGTGATATCAGAAAAACTATCTGCTTTTAAAAAAGTGAACTGCTCCTCATTATTTAAAGTATTACTACAGGGCAGGTGAGCACACACACAGCTTAGTTTTTCTGGCTGTAGTAACTTACATTGGCCAGCAGCAGACAGCACAATGCCAGCAGTCTTCCATATTCCATTTTAACTAACAATAGTACCAGTAGCTTTTAGTTTAATGTTATTTTAACTCTCAATAGTTCCAGTATATGTAGGTTTAATTTTGCCAACCACACTCTAGAGTTTTATTTAACCCCTAGTACATCTTCTGTACCCTTTGTCTCCTGTTTTTAAATTTATATCTTTAACATTTCCATCTCTGGCTTGCTCTCTTTTTACCTCTTCAGCTCTGAATTTCTCAGTTGCTTCCTTTCTAATTGTTATTTTCAGTGCTGTTTCATAATGCTGACCCGACCATGTCAGCACTGGTTCCAACCAGCTAGGCCACTGTGATATCCATCTCCAGTCTCTCTCTTCAACCCCTCTCCAGTTTCTTTCACTTTCTTTTCTTTCCACCCCTCCCCTAGGCTCTCTAACTTTGCCTTCCTTCCTGTGCTGCAATCTTTACCTCTCTGAACCACTCTAATCCTTTCCCTGTACCACTGCTAGAACCTCCCCTACCCCCTTGCATACTTTCCTCTGAACTTACCTTCCACTCCACTGATTTTTTTTTTACCTTGATTCTTCTGATTTTTGAGGCTCACTTTGCTCTCCTACCCTACCTCCAAATCTCACACACCCCAATACCCCTACACTTATACTTAGCTAGCCATCATACTCCAAAAATCCCCTCCCACAGTTTCACCCAGTAAAGTAAGCCTACCCTTCAGAGTTTACTGCTAAACATGACTTATCCTGATAAACTACCAAACAAGTAACCTAAACCATAATCTCTTACTCAAATAAACTAACTTCCCAACTTAACTCACCCCTCACTTCTACTCTAATAACCAACATCATGACCCTCACCCTGTATCCCTGCTTAGTCAAATAATACTTCTAATTACCTTAACTTACCTAAAATATACCACCCAACCTACTAATGCAAACCACTCTCCCCATTTCACACCACCACTACCCCAACCTCTACAAAGTACATATCTACTGTTACTCATATATCTCCAAGTCTCTACCCCCTCAACACTAGCATGCTCTTCCTCTATAGACTCATACCTAACTCTAAAAACACTGTTACAGTAGCCTAATGTCCTCAAAACTCTCTACCTGTATACTACACCCCAAACAAACCAAATACTTCATCCATAATCTTATCTCTATCCTTCTCTCCTGGGACATCCACCCAAACCCAGGCCCGTCTACCACACTGAATCCAACCCCCCAACCCCACCCCACCCCCAAGTAACAGGCAAATCCCTCCACTTCTCAGATCTAAATGCTCAGAGCCTATGTAACAAAATTCCAAACCTTCATGCCTGGCTTTTACATAAACAGCCCGATATTCTCTCCATCTCAGAAACCTGGCTTAAGCACCACATACAAGATTTTGAAATAACTCCTCCCAACTACCGCATGTTAAGGAACAACAGAACACAAAAAAGGGGGATGGCGTAGCACTCCTTTACTTAACATCCATCTTAGTTACCCTTATACCAAACCTTTTTCCAAATTTGACAGGACAGAAATATTATCAGCCCTACTCCACCTAAACAAGCATAAACTGATATTTTTTCTATCCCTCTATATTCCCCCTGGAGACAATATCTCATCCCTTGAAGATATTCCCTCCTGGGTCTCTACCAACATTACTCATGAAACCATAATCCTGGGGAATGTGAACATAAACTGCGCCACAATCCAATCTCACACTAAGTCACTCAATATTAACTTGTATAACTTTACACAACTAATCAATTCCACTACCAGGCCTTCCATGAGCTGCATCACTGGAACTACAATAGACTGGATTCTAGTATCCTATCCTCACTATATCTCTGATAGTGGTATTCTCCCAGACCCATTAGCTGACCACTTCTCCACTTTTACCCATCCCCCACTTCCATACAACTAATTCACACCTATATTTCCACTCTGCCTAAAGAACTTCAATTCTGAAACTTTCTCAAATGCACTAAAAAGCACAAACTGGAACCCATTAAAGACTCTTCCTCTAGATAATGCAGTGTCCTGTCTTAACTCTACTTTCACAAACCTGCTCAACTCCTTTTCCCCTCTAAAAACAAAATGTATAAAAAGTAACCCTCTATCCTGGTTAACCAAAAACACCTTAGCTACTATGCAACTCCATGACAAAGCCTGGACACATTACCATAAACATAAAACCACTATCGCCCTAAACATATATAAAACACTATGAAATAAAATCAAAATACTTATTACCTCAGACCGCAAAGCCTATTTCTCCACTCTCCAAACCAACCACACCACCAATCCCAAACTATTTTGGAAAGGAGTCTCATCTCTCCTCAATCCAGGAAAAAAAAAAACCCTTGCACCAGCTCAAATGCCTCTGACATGGACTTAACCACCCAATTTAGCTCTTTCTTCATAGAGTCCATTAGCAAGCTAACATCGTCCTTCACCAACACCTCTACAACCCCTCCTCAGTGTGCACCCATCCCTTCCTCCCCTAGCATCCCTTGCCCCCAATCTCCACCTTTCTCAATCAATCCCATTTCTATATCCACCATAAAAAAATTATTTTAAAATTAAAACCTGGTTTTAATGCCCCTGATGAAATTCCTACTTCCTAAAAGTAGCTGCAGGAGCCATTGCTCTTGCTATCAGCATACTAATTAATTGGTCTGTCTCAGAAAGCCAGGTCCTCCAGCTCTGGAAGAAGGCCTTTATTATTCCTCTCCATGAAGGTGGCAATAATAATGACATCCCAAACTTTTGCTCTGTCACCATCCTATCCCCTATTTCTAAGTTACTTGAAAAGTATGTACACCAACAACTCTTACCCTACCTCATCAATAATCAGCTTCTTACCCTCACACAACATGGCTTTAGACCAGGTCATAGTACCTCCACTGCCCTGCTCCCCTTCCTAGAAACAATCAACAAAGCCCGCGACTCTGGCCACTTCATATCCACTTTCTTCCTTGACCTCTATAAGGCATTTGGCACTATTTCCCACAACCTCCTTCTTACCAAACTCTCTAAACTTAACTTATCTCCTTCCTCTACCCAGTGGTTCTCAAGATATCTGACAAACAGGCAACAAGCAGTTAAATGGAAAAAAGTTACCTCACCCTTCCTTAATACATCCACAGGTGTCCCCCAAAGTTCCATTCTAGGCCCAGTATTATTCAACATATTCATAAATGATTTCTTCCAAGCCATTCCAAACTTCAGTCTCATCCATTATGCCAATTATTCTACTATAATCTGTTCCTCCACTTCCATCACAACTCTTAACAATCTAACACAAGCCACCTTCTCTTCCACTGAACAGTAGATGCTAGACAACCATCTAGCCCTTAATGCAATCAAAACAAAACTTATGTTATTCAATGCATCCAAAACCTCTTTCCCAGACAAACAATCCTTCATAATTACCAGCAAAAATTATACCCCCTCTAGAACTAGTCTCTGGCACAAAATTACTAGCAATTATCATTGAAGATCAACTAAAATTTGACAAAGATCTACAAGCAAATATCAAAAAAACCCATAAAAAATTAGGTATGCTTTACCGCCACAGTCTTTTTATCTTTCCCACCACCAGGATTAGATTAGCTAATACATACTTCATCCCTTCCCTTTTATCTGCTGTGTCTGTCCTAACCAGTCTACAATCTTCCCTCAAAACAAAACTCTCATCTTGTTATAACAAAATATCCAAATTTGCAGCAGGTCATAGAGCTTCTTATCACCACTGTAATTCCCTTCACCAGCTAAGCTGACTAGAATTACCAAACTTCCTCACATATACCCAGCTCATCCAAGCACACAAACTCATTCATAACCCAACTCTCTGCCCTTCCCTAGCAAATACCTTTGAAATGCACAAGTCAGATAGAGTCCTAAGATCCAATTGCTAAAACCTAATTAAATTGCATAAACCCACACATCCTGCTGGGAATCACTTGATGTCCTTCTCTCTTGCATGCCTCTGTAACTCTATCCCTTCTCCCATCTGCACCACCAGCAGTCTCTCCTTGTTTAAAAACTCACTGCACTCACACCTTACTTCTCAATGGAAATGCTTTTGCTCTCATCCAACCTAATTCTGACCACACTTTCTTCCTAAATTTCCAGACTTATTTGTTGCATCTCACTACCCCCTAAAGTTCTACATCCCTTCGGATGTATTCAACCAACAACTAAAAAATTATCTCATTGTAATTGCCTTTAAAAAACACATCCACACACATTACTACTTATTGAATTAACCTGATGTAATTTTGCTAATGAAAATCTCTTTTTTTATGTCTGTATTATGTAACATTTATTGTGTGATATGGATTTGTACTATCTGAAATATGTATTTAACATTTAATTGAAATGTATATTATGGATTTGTGCTTTTCTGTACTATGTATTTTTATTTCTCTGGAGCTTTTCTCCCCAGGACTCCATTGAAAATGGGCTCCTTGTAGCCCAATGGACTATCCTGGAAAACAAACTGCAAATAAAATAAATAATAAATAAAAATATCAGCTGCTTTGAATAACCAGTACTAGTACTTACTGTACAGTGATATCAGCTGCTTTGAGTAACCGGTACTTGTACTTACTGTACATTGATATCAACTGCTTTGAGTAACCAGCACTAGTATTTATTGTACAGTGATATCAGCTGCTTTGAGTAACCAGTACTAGTACTTACTGTACAGTGATATCAGCTGCCTTGAGTAACCAGTACTAGCACTTAGTGTATAGTGATATCAGCTGCATTGAGTAACCAGTGCTAATACTTGGTGTATAGTGATATCAACTGCTTTGAGTAACCAGTACTAGTACTTATTGTACAGTGATATCAGCTGCTTTGAGTAACCAGTACTAGTACTTACTGTACATAGCCCATGGATTAGCTGCACGGCCTTTTACTATGAAACTAGCTGCACGGCCTTTTACTATGAAACTACTAACAGAAACGTTCTCACAGGTAGCTGGACTCAAGTAATATTTAATAATGGATTTATTACTTTTGTCTTAACCAAAGGCCTCCTTAGAAAAAAAAAAACATGCATTTCATCACATGACTATTTATGACATTTAAAAATTATATCAGCTGGATATAATGATAAAAAAAATATGTGTTCAATAATTTAAAACTGTTCACTTTATTTAAAATATTGTTGTTTCAGTTTTAACAAACATTTAATATTAAAAAGAAACATTTATACCTGGCAGATATCCTGCATGTAAATCAATTTGCCGTCTTAATTCCTTATACTGTAACAAAATAGAAACACACCCTCCCCTCCCCTAGTATCCAGTTCCAATTGTTGAGGAACTGTAAACATCATTTATATTGTTTGCATATGACTGTGTATTTATATAAGGCATGTTTGCTATTGTTATTCTTGATACTATTGGAATGTTCATATTTATGTTTACATAACCCTCTCCCTTTTTCCTACATAATATGAATTACACCCTGAGCAAATAGCCATATAAACTAGCCATGAAATGTTACAGTGGTACATACTTTATATATATAATTCTTTGCTTATGCTCTAGCATAACATACAGTCCAACATTAATAAATTTGCATTGAACACAGAAAGCACACTTAAATGTATAATTTTTATGAGAGGTTCAATGCATCTTAAGTAAAGCTCCCTGCATATCATTATCCAACACTTTTTTTTTAGATTCCTAGCGCTCCTGCTCACAAAATGAGCTTGTCCCTTAAAACAGTGGTTACACTTTCCTGCCCTAAAAGTAACTTCTAGCTGTTCTTCGTTATATATTTTTTTTATTTTCACTGTCCCATGTATAAGAAAATATTCTAGTACATTCATAGGGTGGCATTATATTTTTGTTTTTATTTTTATTTATTTTTTTGTTTTTGATGATTACCACAACCTTCCATCTTTTTTTTAAATGGAAATAAAGACATCATGTTTTTTTTTAATAGTAAATGTTTTTTAAAACTGAAACACTATTTTTTAAATTAAGTGATACATTTTAAAGTATTGAATAAGTATTTTTTTATTTATTCATATGTCAATCTGATGATATGACTTTTACAAAAATGCATAAATAGTCATGTGATGAACTGCATTTTGTTCTGAGGAAGTCTTAAGATGAAAGCACAAAACCCAGTATTAAAGATTATATGAGTCCAGGTGCTTGTGAGAATGTTTCTGTCAGTAGTTGTTGTTTTCTTATGTTATAGTACATGCTTACTTGTGCTTTTTATAGCATTTTACTATAAGACAGGGTCAGAAGTGAGGTATTAATAATTAGCATAGCGTCTTACCTCAACTGCTGATATTTCATTCGTTTTTTAAACTTTAAAGAATTTATTTCAATAGCACATCCATTTTACTAACAAAATTATTATACATGAGATGTTCTAAGGTTAAAAACATATTTTAATTGTACATTATCTGGTACAGAAATAAAGAATAAAGATTCAGGGAAACATACTTATTGTGGAACCAGTAGTTTTCTTTTTATCTGCAGATGCCAAAAATACCTTACCTCTAATAGTGAATGGGTTAAAGAAATTATATGGAGTCTGGCTTTTGGCTGCATTTAATTCTTGTTGTACTGTTGGCATCTTACACACCTCTAAAATCATTCAGCATAAGTAGACGTTTGTTTCTATGGGAATTCATAAACAGAGATTAATTATTTGATACTGGCTTAGAGACAGAAACTGAACTGTGATTTATGAAAGAGCTATTTTTATATAAGAAAATATTTAATACAAATTGCTGTGTTGATTGAAATTTACTAGCTATTTTAAAGTACGGCGTGACTGAGATTTGCATTTCTTCTTAAAGAGCTTACGATGCTAGTATCATGAGGATGATGAACACTTAAGCAAATTAAGACAGAAGGTCGCGGTAGCTGTTGTTTCAGAGATATAGTTAAATTGTGTTTTGCACTACTTTAATACAATAAATGAAACAGGCAAAATATTAATTTACCACTGAAGATCTCTTATCAGCTTTACACAATTAAATATAAGAAAGCTAACCTAAGAAAATCTGTGCTCTTATGCATTTAGTTCTAGAATAACAGGTCTAGAAAATTCACTTTGGTATGGCAGTTAGATTTCCAACTTTAATTCTGTAGATCAGCATCTTTAGGGACTAACAATCACATTTATTAATGAAATCTAAGACTGAGCAGTGGCTATTTTTGCAATCTTCTTATCCAATAAAATTCAATGTCTCCTTTGTTAATTTCATGTAATAGCTTTGTGCATGTCCAGAACCTGGAGAACAGAAATGGTTAAGGGTGCCGCCGTTTCACTGAAAGAGATATGCTTCCTCAGATCTAGTTTTTCAAGCAGGCTAACAGATTTATTTATGTATACTCTAACAATGTGGTTAAATAAGTAGGTAAAGGTCATTCTGAGCTTATTCACTGGTGGTAATACAAGTGTTTGATTTGTTTAATTGGTTATGAAATAGTTCATTATGACTCAAGTTAAGTAGGGGTATTTGTGGGAATTATTGATCAATAATCAATTAAGACATCCTTAACAGTTAATTGATAGTGGGATTTATAACTTAATTTGAACAACTAAACCAATTGGAGCTATTTGAACTGCCAATTATTTGAAAGTTCACTGAACTCCATTTTTTTTGTATTATAATTATCAAAAAAAATCTCTCAGATTTTCTTTTTCACCATTTTTTTCAGGAGGGGGGGTGGCAAACCCCCTGCACCCCCATGGGGTAGACTGTATCTGCACATACCTACTAACTTAAATATAATACTCCAAGATCATACAATACCAGAGAAAAGTGAAAATACCTTACCCCAGTATTGTCTGATCTTACTGTCAGCACTCCACTAACATACTCTCCCTTAAATGTGCATATTATTTGATTTAATGGATACAGATGTCATGCACTTAATAAGAATACAATTTGATGGCAACACATATTACCATGTTTATATAAGCTGGTGATGGAAAATCTCTCCATATCATGCCTTTAAGGGACTCACTTCCTTCAAAAACACTTTCCAACTTTTTACAGAAATCATTTATGAGACAGACAGTTCTAGTTAAACATGTTTGCTTAATCATTAACAATCCCAGTTACTGCAGTCCCACTTCTTCCCACACATATAACCCCTAGCTTCTCCTGCCCTTAACTTCACTTTTGCCTTATTCATGTGATAATGATTTAGGTGCTTTCCTCACATTTTAATTTCTTCCATTGTCTAATTACATTTGAGTACACCCATTAGTTTTTTAACACATTCTATATTAATTTCCTTATTTCAAACTTATCCACTTTCCATGTTAGTTTCCACAAATTAGATATTTCTGTCTTAACCAAGTTTCACCACATTATCTGGGGTTAAACAGCCCCAGCCTACCAACTTTGCCACCTACACATAACTCTTACATGACCCTCACTTCACATCCTACAATTCAACTCCTTGACTATCTTATTCAAAAACTTGCACATCTTTGCATTCCCTGTAGCACTTGTATATATTACCTAAATGTGTAGCCAAAGATTTCTTCATTTAAGTTCTACATTGAATGTGTTGTAATATTTCATTAGGTTATAGTTGATAAAGTGGGCTTCTTTTATGAAGTCTGAAATACGTTCTAGAAGATCTGATTAAGTTTTCTAGGCCTGTAAAGGGTTCACAAGTCATCTGGAAAACCAACCCTTCAATCCCTTTTTATTCATTTTGGCTTCCATTTTCATCCAATAGGCAAAGGAGTATAATAATAATGCAAAGTTTTTGGATCTCTAATCGTAACCCTTTTACTAAACGCAGTCTCAGCATATTAATTTGAGAACATAAATAAGTTAATGCATGCTGACGACGTGTTTATTTGGGATTCTAGCTGATTACCATCTGCCACTGCCTCTAAATTAATATGACACAATACAAATATACAAATAATTATGGAAATGGAGTTATAAGTCAGTCTTAGCAAAAACCAAAACATTGTACTCAGGACATGAAAACATTTCAATAGCTTCCTAATGAAATACAAAGATTCATAATGCCAAGTCCAGAAAACACAACACACATACATGACTGAAAAAGTAGTAAAGCAAATATTGAACATTGCTCTTCCCTTTAAACCTTTTTTGCATGCAGAAGGGCTCCCTGCACCCCTGATGTGGGGTCAGCCCCTGCATATACCCAGAACTTATATATACCAACACCAGGATCTCCAAACCTCCAGAAAAAAAGGGGAATAATCTTATGAAAGAGCCATAAGTCCAGATTTTTGGTCATTTAGTCATCTACATGTCGGGACCTGACATTGTAAGTCTTGACATTTTAAATTTTTACTCTTTCAATGTGGTGAAGAACAGCTACTTTACTTTAAAACGATATTCATAAATCTATAAATAAAAAGATTTTGCTGTTTTCTGTCATACAGGTATAAGGTCTTAATGAAAGAATCAAATCTATTTATTGAGAAAAGTATACAAGTGTGACATGTACCTTTCAGTTGTGGTTAACAAAGCAGTAAACAATTTAAGCAGACTCCATATGACCCTAAACACAATCTACCATTTTGTGACTGATGCAACAAGGAGCCAACATTAGTGTACTATTTTAGTCTGTGGTAACTGGTTCCCTATATACCTGACAGCAAAAATATAAATTGGTATATTAATTAAGGCGCAGCTCAATTGGATCTTTATACATGTTATTCATGACTTTAGCAATACTTCACTTTTGATAGTGATCTAAAATGAAGCACATCTACAATACAACTTTGTAGTCTCAATCATTCACTATCATGCATGACTAGAGTGAGTTCATTTACTGGACTCAAAATATGTAATTCTATCTCTAACAAAATAAAAGCACCATCCACTTTCCCTTTGCTTATTAAAGAATTCAATGATCTGTGGTTTGCCTCTTGCAGAACAAGATGTAATGGTTGAGGTACATAACTCATGAAGTTTAGTTAAAGTAAACAGCCCAGCCAGATAAGTCAGGGAGCAAGATAAATCTAGATCCCTCATATTACAATTGTCTAGCTAAAATTCTTCACTTAAGGTTTATTTACACATAAACATGCAAGTCGTACTTGACTCTGGTAGTTTATGGGCTAATAACCCAATTAGTAAAATTCCATAAAATCAAACAGTAGGGAGTCTTTTGGGGTACCTTCTTAGTTTATTATTCTGGTTATTGTTCCTCAGTGATCAGTTAAACATAATGTAAAATTCTTTCTGTGAGAGGCGTTGATACTAGAGAAAGACCAAAAGTCAGCATTTTTCCCACATGGAATGGGCACACAAAGTGTACAATAACTACCTTAAGTAATGAAGCCTGAGCAATACCTGTGCTTCACGTTATAAAGGATCGATCAAGAGACACATGGTCAAAATAGCATCTTACTGAATATGTTGTGTCTTTCGGCTTTTCCCAGTTAGGGCTCGCCACAGCTGAACTCTGGTCCGCTAATGATTGGCAGTAGATTTTTACGTGCCGAGTTGCCAGCCCTGACGCACAACCTTCAACGAAGGTATGCGGCATTCACACATGTCTCCACACAGAAGACGCTCTAGCTATGAATTGAACAGGACAACATCTTACTGTGAGGTGACAGTGCTACCGCAACACCACCACCGCAGAATATAATAGTATTAAATGAATTTTATAACACTATACTCATTCGTACTGTATTATTTATTAACATTGTTTTAAGATGTCATGACTGAAAGGGGTCTAACTGTGCAGTTGACTTTCCTGTAAATTAGAAAAAGATAATAATAAGAATGAATAATGATAATAGTATAAAAATGCAATAAACCCACTGAGATAAATGTTATATTTGATATTTTATTTATAAAAATAAAATAATTTGTGTTTTGGCTTTCCATAAAAAAAGTTCACATTGCATTCAGCCATTATATAACAATTAGATAGGCAGCTTACACTTTTGTCTTCCAAAATGTAAAGTTCTGCTACAGATGTAGCTCTTTTTAGTGAACCTTATCTAACCATAGATAAAATATTAACATTCCAAACCCCCTCATTAGTGGAAAGAAAAAGCAAACATCGTTGCAAGTGAATAAATAACATTAGAAATAATTTCAAACATTTTGTGAGATAGCAGCAGCCTGGTGAGTAGGATTCAGAACAAATCATTTAACTGACCATAAGTAAATACATGGATAAAACTGAGACAGTTCAAAAGTGTTCAAACAAAAATATGGCTTTTGTATTCAAGTGCACATTTACCAGGGTCCCTTCATTTCAAGCACCATGAATCAATTTCATGCTTAAAGATGCAGATGATACTGGTTTTATTAATTATTTGCTTCATATTTAAGAGGAGTAAGCATTTGATACAAGTTATAGAAATCTAGAAAAGTAATACTCCAAATCTGGAGTGTAAGTGTTACAACAAGCATGCATATCAAATATGAGCATCCTATACAAGTTTTTTTTTTCACAAAAATATCACATTCACAATCATTCAAGAATGTGCTCAGAAATATAATAATGTTCAGAGGTCATTTTTTCTTATGTATGTTGCTTTATGGTGCATTATCGGATAGTATATCAACATTAAAATGTTCATTGAAAAGTATTGTAAAACTATGAATGTTAATATATTTATAGCTTAAAGTGGGACATCATATATATATTGCATTGCTTTGTATATATGATGAATACATTGTCTTTTAACATTTTAAGAGTATCGTGTTATATAACGCATGGATTGGCATCTTATACATCAAGGGGTCTCTGCCTCATTTCTCCTGCTTAAATGACTTGGCTTTGATTTCCACATGACCCTTAACAGGAGTACATGTGCATCAGGCAAGGGATAACTGAAGTAATTTTAATGTGTATTGCCTTGTAGTATCTAAGATATATTAGTCACAAGTTTCCAAAGTTATGCAAGACATATTGTTGAAAGACAGTGTGTCATAATCCTCAGTGACTAATGGAGAAAAGTGTTGTTTTTAGAAGGTATATTATATCAATACTTTACGCAAGTAATGTCATTAAATAAATATTAAAATGTCATTCAGATATATACTATGAAACAACATTGCAGTAATACCCAGATATATTAATTATGTAGCAAAACTGTCATATTTACAAATTATTAAGCTTAGTTCAGATATAAAAGTGCATGCTGCAGAAATATTCTCATTCATGGAATATATATTTGATCTTCTTGAAGAATGTGAGGTTATATAGAAATGCTATCATTTCCAAATATATTAATCTGACAGTAACAGAGAACCAACTGAGCTTAGCTGTCATTGTTATTATTTTATGTGCAAAAATCATTTTCTATAGCTACTGAGGCTGCACTTTTTATTCTAACAATGGGATATTTCTGGTTTCATTACGGATTAGAGTTAGGTAACACAGAACTGCAGGCATTAACATTGCTACCATACAATGCCTGATGGTTCTGGTTCAGTTCTTAGGTGGGGTACATTCTCTTTATGTCCTCCTTTTATCAATTTGGACACACAAGAGGGTTTGGATTTTCCACATTCCAAAGAAATGTTGAATCAACAAATTAACAGAACTTCAAATTGCTCACAGGTAAGTATGTGTGTGGGTGTGCAGACACGTGTATACAAGTGCAACGCATGTCCACATTTCTGTATATCCGTTGATAATCTGGAATCCCACTTAGGATTGACACCATTCTTTATACCCACTACCTGCCTGGGTGTGCTCTGGTTCCTATATAGTTCTGAGAAGAATACACATCTACTGGAAAATGTATGAATGGATGAATGAATGAATGAATGAATGAATGAATGAATGAATGAATGTAGGTCAGTACAGACAGGCCATAGTATTGTTAGATCAAACTACCCTTCTTGCCACAAAGAGAATCATCCCCTACATCCAGGTAAATCATGCACTCATATTCCTCTAGCCCTAGAGCAGTCAATCATAGCAGTTTTACTCATATATTTAATCCTAATAAATAATCTTCTGGAAGAAACACATTTATAATATTGCTGGTACTTGTATCATGTATACATCACCTTGAGTCAGACAAGTCAATGCCCTAAAAATGAAGTGAATACTTAAAGCTTATAAAGTACGTACAGCTTGTTTAGGAAGTAACCAGTCTTCATATATCTCAGTGCATATACAACTTCATTTCTGTATGTGTTTACTGACAATACTGACACAGTTTTTAAATAAATTATATGACAGCAAAGAGAAGGGTAAATTTAATTGGCAAATATGAGGGCTATATGCTTTAACAGCATTTGAAGAGTTCATGGTACTTCATTTCCAGCCGTTAAAAAGATAAATAATCTGTTAATATCTTGGGCACCTCAGACTCTGCTGTCCCTTTTTCCTTATCCATGTTTATAAATGTGCAAATATTCCTTCTGATGACTATATGCAGTCAGTTTAGTTTAATACACAATAAAAAAATGTGATACTGGTTACCAAATATGCATGCATTCCAGGCTGAGAATGTCATGTAGTCATTGCACCATTGCTTTATGGTCATATGTCACAGAGTCACATGATCCGTGGAAGAAGGACAATTCATTCAGCAGTTTCACATCATGAGCATATTATTCCATTACAGTTCTATCCTGCCATTTCTTCTGTCTTCAGTCCAGGTAGCGGCTTGCTTTCTCAAAATCATATGATCCATGTGACTACAGAATAAAAAGTGTACAAATAATTAATGCTATAAGTATCCTGGTTTTATTAATTCTTAGTAATAGTTTAAGCATGTTAGAATGACTGAATCATATTTGCAGCATAAAAGCCAGCTATCTAATATAAAATGCTTAATGAGTCATTATCAATTAGGAGATCATCTTTGATTCTATCTAAGCACATTCTCCATATCTGTCACACTGACTCATACGGATAGTGCCAAACTGGCTCCTTTCAGGTATTTATCACTTTATTATGGAACGTCTGACTTCACAGAGAAAACACTTTAGCAAAAATTTAATTAGTTATGCATACATTTTTTGTAACTGCTACCATTTCAGAAGTAACATTTTTGCTTATTACAGTGCAGAGTTGATAACCTAGTGCTTTTGTTCCTTGGTTGCTACCTAGTGTTGACCTTATAGAATCACAGCTTAAAATTATGAAATAATGAAAAATATTAGACCTTCTAAGCAACATAGCCTGAACATACGCATTTCTACTACAGTATCTTAGAATTCTAGGAATGAAAGAGACAGAGACAGAGAGAGAGAGAGAGAGAGAGAGAGCAAGTGAGACTGAGATAAACTTAGAAAAGTAAGAAAACATAAATTAAGTCTATACTAATATTATTAGCATAATCAAGGAAAATCTAGACTGAATAAAAATGTATTTTGTTTCCTACACGTATCTTTCTTGTATACAAATATTCCCTTTTCTCCTGGCTGATGCAACTTTGGTGTAGTATATTCAGATATCAGGAGTGTTGAGCCAGAGCCTCATACTGGGAGGTATTTAGAGTGAAGCTGTTTTACAAGAATAGTTTTAATGTGTTCGGTTTTCATTCAGCTGCGGCATAATCAACTATGTTAGTGAGACAGTGCACACAGGATACAAGCTAGCAGTTATACTAGCATTAGTATATCAGAGAAGATCCCGTTTTAAAAGGATAATATACTACTAGAATTGGATTTTTTTTCTTTACACAATGACATTATAATCACTTTTCCATTCACAAGTATTAATACTAAAGAACTGTAGTCTTTAAAAGGCTTTTGCTGAAGAACCTGCACCGTTTTGCCTACTGCCTTTTTAACTGTCTTATTCTATGTGAAATTAGAAATGGGTCTCAAGAACTTTATAAACTGAACAACTCAAAACACACAAAGAATTTTGTCAAGCAACACTTGTATATAAACAAACCTAAACAAAAAATGCATTAACACATGCAGTGGATGGACTAAACACCAAACTTCAGTTTATTGCAGTTTAGCAGTTTCTTCTCTACAATGAGCCAAAATTTCTTCAGATCTGAAAGCATACTCATTTATAAGTTTTATATAAGCAGTATATTAAACCACATGACACACAACGTCCTATCAAGAATTACTAGTTTCAGTACATACTTAAAGCTAATAAAACTAGGATTTTCCCCCTTCATTAAGTGAAATTTGACATACCAGCTTGTTATATTCTAATTAAGTAGCAAATACACATTTTTAACCCATTACAAGTTTCTGAATGTCTAAATAAGGCAGTTATAGAGTTCTTGCCTTTAATGGCACAACAGTGTTCAGTGTTCATAACTGCGTCATAAAATGACTGAAGAGAAGGAACATTTTGATTAGCATGCCACAAAGTAACTAACGCAAGTAAAATGGTCATTACTATCAACATGTCTTTCTCTCTGCTCTATATACACATAATTAACGTGTCTCCATTACTATCCAAACGTCTTTCTCTCTGCTCTATATACACATAATTAACGTGTCTCCACATCAGGAATGTGATTGCAATAAAGGTAAGTCTTGCAACTGTGAAAAATAAAGTGCAAGAAGAAAGTGCATCTCAAAAACCTGCTGTAATGCTATTAAAGCATTTTTGCAGGAGGGTTTTACCCCGTTCACCCATGAAATAGGTAAATGTGCCCCCCTTACCACTTCTACTGATATGTTTTAATTATGTATTCTGTAGTCTCAAGGTGACTTAAGTTGTAGGATACACCAGAAAGATTCCCATAGTGTTTATTATACTGATATTCTTCTAACTACACTAATTTGAGTGTCAGAAACAAAGAAAGAGTTTCCGTTATCTCTGTGATAAATATCCTAATATACATGTAACAGCTGCGTAAAATGACATATAATTTGCAGATGGCAATGATCCTACCTTCCACACTGAAGTTTGGAATTCACTGTTTGGAGATTTCAGTGCACATGCTTTAGTTAGTTTTTTCCATAATCCTTTCTTCCAGCCCTGAGAAAAAGAAAATGTAAAAGGTTCATTTTCACTGTTGAAGAAATTTCTTAATGCTAAAGTAGTGTATTTATTTGTCTGACTTCGTTAACTAGGAGATTCTCACAGCAGCAGAGAAGACATGATGAGAAAAGATCCATACAACATAAACCCATTTATGCGTTTTTAGAAAAGATAGTCAACCAAACTAGTTTGGATCAATGGAGGAAAATAGGTAAATATAAAAAAAGCATCTAATGTCATACAGAACACACAAACACTACCCAGATGTCAGGACTGAGCTCCTGATGGAATTTAAAAGCAGTAGCACACAGCATTACCCTACCCATGTCTCAAAGTTATCCATCCTATGATTAGTGTAAGGCTTTACTCATATTATTTTTTTGGGGTATGTTTTATATTAATTTCAGTTACGCTTTGTTATTTTTTCCATGTAGTTTTTTACTAACATGAATTTTTGTGGTTTGCACAAGTGTCAAGTTGTTGTTTTATATCTAGTATATTACCACTTTATTTGTTTCAACAACTATTAGATGTTTTTTAACTGATTTATTTTTACATAAAATGTATAGTTATTGTTGAATTTAGGGATTATTTAATATTATGAGCTTTTTTAGTGCACCATTTAGTGCAATTGTATACTGTCTTTTTAAGAAAAAGGAGAGGGTGTAGCATTTATTCAATTAATTTTGGCGTTTTTTTAACTATATAAATTGTTTTTTCAGGTCTTTACTTTGTTCTGATGAAGTGTATTTTATACATGAAAGCGCTCAACCAACTGATTGTTAAAGGATTATTGTATTAAAGAACTTCTGTTTCTTTGCATTTCAACAAAGTGTGGATCGTGGTTTCTTCTGTGGGTTTTGGTGTTTCTTCAGTTACTTGTTGTACCCACAGTGATTTTTTGGTATTAGTGTAAGGCTTCATCATAATTGCTTTGTTCCTTTCAATAATATTAACTGCATTAATGAAGGCGTGTAATGCAGACCACTGCAGATTATATCACTAACATTAACTGTATTAATGAATATGTGTAATGCAGACTGCTGTGGATTATATCACTAACATTAACTGTATTAATGAATGCATGCAATGCAGACTGCTGTGGATTATATCAATAACATTAACTGTATTAATGAATGCGTGTAATGCAGACTGCTGCACTTTATAAGCACTTACACGAGTGCATGGATCGTGCAATCCCTAACAGAACCAGAATGCTATCCTCCAAAGAAAGGAAGCCAATCTGGTGGTCCCCTGCCATAAAAAAACTCTACAACAGAAGAAAGAAACTGTTGCAAAAAAGAGTAAAATCACAATTGGAGGAAATCCCTAGACAGCCTCAGTAAAAAGCTGAGATCCCTCATAAAATCCTCCAAAGTTAGTTCCGAAAATAAAATTGCCACTGATTCTAAAGACAACCCCAAAGCATTCTATAGCTATGTCAAGAATCTCAATGGCAACACTCAGATCTGTTCTGAGTTACAGCACAATGGCACTAAATATATAGAACAAACTGATATTGCCAACATCCTGGCAGATAGGTTCAGTGCTAACTTTACACCCCTCTCACCCCCTAAAGGGCCCATCTCTATACCGGAAGAATGCAAAGTTCCTGTAATCACAGCTGCACAGGTAAAAAACGCACTCTCCAAATCCAAGAACAAAGCATCCATGGGACCTAACAACATCCCAGGCTGCGTTCTACATGAACTACAGAACAAACTGGTACCCCCACTTAAGTACCATGTTCAATCATAGCCTCACCTCAGGCTTTGTGCCCACTGAATGGCGCACAGTGACAGTTATCCCACTACATAAAGGGTGAGCCACCACGGACCCCAGGAACTACCAGCCCATTAGCCTGACAAGCCTGGTCTACAAGGCTATGGAATGTATCATCATGGAACTTATAAACAATGACATTGGTAATCTCCAAACTGTGGACCCCACCCAGCTCAGGCTTGTAAAAGGCTGATTACATCTCCTAAACCTGATAGACTTCTTTGAAGCGGTCACCAAAGCTGTAGATGAGGGTAAGGTGGTTCACACAGCCTATCTAGATCTTGCCAAGGTTTTTGACACCATCCCCCACTCTGGAATTATAGATAAACTCACTAAACTAGTTATAAATCCCTATGTCACAAGATGGGTTGCTAAGTGGCTTACTGACAGAACCTACACTGTGAAAGTAGCAGACTCCAAATCCAACTTCAGACCAGTGACAAGTGGAGTAACACGGGGTTCAGTCCTGGGTCCTCTCCTGTTTGGTATTTATTTCTCAGAAGTACAAGCTAACACAGAAGGTCTTGGGCTAAAATAGTTCGCAGATGACTGCAAACTAGGAGCCATAATTGAAACTCCTTAAAGATGTGGACATTCTACAAAAGGGCCTCACTGAGACAGATGCCTGGTGTCAAAGCTATGGCCTCAAGATTAATACCAAAAAGTGCATTGTCTTCCCTTTTGGTAAAAACTCTGTACCCATGAACTACCACATACGCAGTTATCTACTTAACACCAAAAGTGTGATAAGAGACCTTGGGTTCACAGGTGGACAGTAATCTCTCCTTTAATAATCACATTGCCACAGTAGTCATGAAATCCTTCTACATGGCACACCTCATCACAAAAGGTTTCTCATCCAGGAAAAAAAGAGGTCATTGTTCCCCTCTACTCGTTACTCATTAGACCCATTATAGAGTACAACGCCCCTTTTGGTATGTACCTCACAAGACATCTACATCAACTAGAAAGGCCACAAAAATACTTCACAAAGAGGATTACCAGCCTCAAACAGATGCCCTACACAGACCGTCTCAAAAAACTCCAGCTTTGCTCCATCGCAAATTGCCTACTCAGAGGCGATCTCTGCCTAACATACAAAGCTATGTCAAACCCAGCATTGTTGAACATGCTCCACTTAAGGAAATCCCAATCCCCCCATGCTACATGCACTAGGGAACTAAACCTTGTCAGCAAAATAAACAGAACATGATGGAGGGATAAATTCCTGATCCAGAGACTTCCCATACTCTGGAACAAACTACCTATGTATATCAAACAAATCTCCTCAATAGCACTCTTCAAAAAAATCTTGATGATTGGATGGGAGATAGGAAATTCACCCAGAGGACCACTTCTGTGGCTCTGGTCAACATGGGCACAGGAAAATAATTTTCTTGGGTGGCAAAAGCCAGGGTACATTTGGCAAGGCTTATATAGGCCCTAGAGCCAATAGCCTAGTACCTACCTATGAACTTATAAACCTATATCACTAATATTAACTGTACTAAGGAATGCATGTAATGCAGACAGCTCTGGATTATATCACTAACATTAACTGTATTAATGAATGCCTGTAATGCAGAGCTCTGCAGATTATATCACTTACACTAACTGTCTGCAGATTTTATCACTAACATTAACGGTATTAATACATACGTGCAATGCAGACCTCTGCGGATGATATCACTAACATTAACTGAATTAATGAATGCGTGTAATGCAGAACTCTGCAGATTATATCGCTATCATTAACTGTATTAACACATGCGTTTAATGCAGACCTCTGTAGATTATATCGCTAACATCAACTGTATTAATACATGCGTGTAATGCAGACCTCTGCGGATAATATCCCTAACATTAAATATATTAATATATGTGTATAATGCAGATCTCTGTGGATAATATCCCTAACATTAACTGTATTAATACATGCGTGTAATGCAGACCTCTGCAGATTATATCCCTAACATTAACTGCATTAATACATGCATGTAATGTGGACCACTGCGGATTATATCCCTAACATTAACAGTATTAATGCATGTGTATAATGCAGACCTCTGCGGATTATATCCCTAACATTAACTGCATTAATGCATGCATGTAATGCAGACCTCTGCAGATTATATCCCTAACAACACATGCCTGTAATGCAGACATCTGCGGATTATATCACTAACATTAACTGTATTAATGCATGCGTGCAATCCAGAACTCTGCGGATAATATCCCTAACATTAACTGTATTATTACATGCATCTAATGCAGACCTCTGCGGATTATATCACTAACATTAACTGTATTAATACATGCATGCAATCCAGACCTCTGCAGATTATATCACTAACATTAACTGTATTAATACATTCGTGTAATGCAGACCTCTGTGGATTTTATCACTAACATTAACTGTATTAATACATGCATGCAATGCAGACCTCTGCAGATTATATCACTAACATTAACTGTATTAACACATGCGCATAATGCAGACCTCTGCAGATTATATCACTAACATTAACTGTATCAATACATGCATGTAATGCAGACCACTGCGAATTATATCGCTAACATTAACTGTATTACTACATGTGTGTAATGCAGACCACTGCGGATTATATCACTAACATTAACTGTACTAAAACATGCATGTAATGCAGACCTCTGCAGTTTAAATCGCTAGCATTAACTGTATTAATACATGTGTGTAATGCAGACCTCTGCAGATTATATCGCTAACATTAACTGTATTACTACATGCATGTAATGCAGAACTCTGCGGATTATATCGCTAACATTAACTGCATTAATACATGCATGTAATGCAGACCTCTGCGGATTATATCCCTAACATTAATTGTATTAATACGTGTGTAATGCAGACCTCTGTGGATTATATCCCTACCATTAACTGTATTAATGCATGCGTGTACTGCAGACTTCTGCAGATTATATCCCTAACATTAACTGTATTAATGCATGCGTGTAATGCAGACCTCTGTGGATTATATCACTAAAATTAACTGTATTAATACATGCATCTAATGCAGACATCTGCGGATTATATCACTAACATTAACTGTATTAATACATGCATGTAGTGCAGACCTTCTGCGTATTATATCATTAACATTAACTGTATTAATGCATGCATGTAATGCAGACCTCTGTGGATTATATCATTAACATTAACTGTATTAATGCATCTGTGTAATGCAGACCTCTGCATATTATATTACTAGCATTAACTGTATTAATACATGCGTGTAATGCGGACCTTCTGCGTATTATATCCCTAACATTAACTGTATTAATGCATGTGTGTAATGCACACCTCTGCATATTATATTACTAGCATTAACTGTATTAATACATATGTGTAATACAGACCTCTGCAAATTATATCCCTAACATTAACTGTATTAATACATGCAGGTAATGCAGACTTCTAGGGATTATATCCCTAACATTAATTGTATTCATACATGTGTGTAATGCAGACCACTGCGGATTATATCCCTAACCTTAACTGTATTAATACACGCATGTAATGCAGACCGCTGTGGATTATATCCCTAACATTAACTGTATTAATGCATGTGTGTAATGCAGCCCTCTGCGGATTATATCACTAACATTAACTGTATTAATACATGCATGCAATGCAGACCTCTGCGGATTATATCCCTAACATTAATTGTATTAATACGTGTTTAATGCAGATCACTGCAGACTATATCCCTAACATTAACTGTATTAATGCATGCGTGTAATGCAGACCTCTGCGGATTATATCACTAACATTAACTGTATTATTACATGCATCTAATGCAGACATCTGCGGATTATATCACTAACATTAACTGTATTAATACATGTATGTAATGCATACCTCTGCATATTATATCACTAACATTAACTGTATTAATACATGCGTGTAATGCAGACCTCTGTGGATTATATCACTAACATTAACTGTATTAATACATGCATCTAATGCAGACCTCTATGGATTATATCACTAACATTAACTGTATTAATACATCCCTGTAATGCAGACCTCTGCAGATTAGAGCCCTAACATTAACTGTATTAATACATGCATGTAATGCAGACCATTGCGGATTATATCCCTAACATTAACTGTATTAATGCATGTGTGTAATGCAGACCTCTGCGGATTATATCACTAACATTAACTGTATTAATACATGCATCTAATGCAGACATCTGCGGATTATATCACTAACATTAACTGTATTAATACATGCATGTAATGCAGACCTCTGCAGATTATATCCCTAACATTAACTGTATTAATGCATGCATGTAATGCAGACCTCTGTGGATTATATCACTAACATTAACTGTATTAATACATGCATCTAATGCAGACCTCTATGGATTATATCACTAACATTAACTGTATTAATACATGCCTGTAATGCAGACCTCTGCGGATTATATCACTAACATTAACTGTATTAATACATGCGTGTAATGCAGATCTCTGCAGATTATATCCCTAACATTAATTGTTTTAATACATGCATGTAATGCAGACCGTTGCGGATTATATCCCTAACATTAACTGTATTAATGCATGTGTGTAATGCAGACCTCTGCAGATTATATCTCTAACATTAACTGCATTAATGCATGCATGTAATGCAGACCTCTGCAGATTATATCCCTAACATTAACTGTATTAAAACATGCGTGTAATGCAGACCTCTGTGGATTATATCACTAACATTAACTGTATTAATACATGCGTGTAATGCAGACCTCTGCAGATTATATCACTAACATTAACTGTATTAATACATGCGTGTAATGCAGACCTCTAGGGATTATATCCCTAACATTAATTGTATTCATACATGTGTGTAATGCAGACCTCTGCGGATTATATCACTAACATTAACTGTATTAATACATGCGTGTAATGCAGACCTCTGCAGATTATATCACTAACATTAACTGTATTAATACATGCGTGTAATGCAGACCTCTGTGGATTATATCACTAACATTAACTGTATTAATACATGCATGTAATGCGGACCTTCTGCGTATTATATCCCTAACATTAACTGTATTAATGCATGCGTGTAATGCAGACCTCTGCATATTATATTGCTAACAATAACTATATTAATACATGCATGTAATGCAGACCTCTGCAAATTATATCCCTAACATTAATTGTATTAATACATGCGTGTAATGCAGACCTCTAGGGATTATATCCCTAACATTAATTGTATTCATACATGTGTGTAATGCAGACCGCTGCGGATTATATCACTAACATTAACTGTATTAATACATGCATGTAATGCAGACCTCTGCAGATTATATCACTAACATTAACTGTAATTATACATGCATGTAATGCAGACCTCTGCGGATTATATCACTAACATTAACTGTATTAATACATGCATGTAATGCAGACCTCTGTGGATTAGATCACTAACATTCACTGTATTAATACATGTGTGTAATGCAGATCTCTGTGTATTATATCACTAACATTAACTGTATTAATACATGCGTGTAATGCGGACCTTCTGCATATTATATCCCTAACATTAACTGTATTAATGCATGCGTGTAATGCAGACCTCTGCATATTATATTGCTAAAATTAACTGTATTAATACATGCGTGTAATGCAGACCTCTGCAAATTATATCCGTAACATTAACTGTATTAATTCATGCATGTAATGCAGACCTTCTGCGTATTATATCCCTAACATTAACTGTATTAATGCATGCCTGTAATGCAGAACTCTGCAGATTATATCACTAACATTAACTGTATTAATACATGCATGTAATGCAGACCGCTAGGGATTATATCTCTAACATTAATTGCATTCATACATGTGTGTAATGCAGACCGCTGCGGATTATAACTCTAACATTAACTGTATTAATACATGCATGTAATGCAGACCGCTGCGGATTATATCCCTAACATTAACTGTATTAATGCATGTGTGTAATGCAGACCTCTGCGGATTATATCACTATCATTAACTGCATTAATACATGCGTGTAAGGCAGACTGCAGCGGATTATATCTCTAACATTAATTGTATTAATACGTGTTTAATGCAGATCGTTGCGGATTATATCCCTAACATTAAATGTATTAATGCATGCATGTAATGCAGACCTCTGTGGATTATATCCCTAACATTAACTGTATTAATGCATGCGTGTAATGCAGACTTCTGCAGATTATATCCCTAACATTAACTGTATTAATGCATGTGTGTAATGCAGACCTCTGCGGATTATATCACTAACATTAACTGTATTAATACATGCATCTAATGCAGACATCTGCGGATTATATCACTAACATTAACTGTATTAATACATGCATGTAATGCAGACCTCTGCGGTTTATATCACTAACATTAACTGTATTAATACATGCATGTAATGCAGACCTCTGCATATTATATCATTAACATTAACTGTATTAACACATGCGTGTAATGCAGACCTCTGCGGATTATATCCCTAACATTAGCTGTATTAATGCATGCATGTAATGCAGACTTCTGCAGATTATATCCCTAACATTAACTGTATTAATGCATGCGTGTAATGCAGACCTCTGTGGATTATATCACTAACATTAACTGCATTAATACATGCATCGAATGCAGACCTCTGCGGATTATATCACTAACATTAACTGTATTAATACATGCGTGTAATGCAGACCTTCTGCGTATTATATCACTAACATTAACTGTGTTAATACATGCCTGTATTGCAGACCTCTGCGGATTATATCACTAACATTAACTGTATTAATACATGCGTGTAATGCAGACCTTCTGCGTATTATATCACTAACATTAACTGTATTAATACATGAATGTAATGCAGACCTCTGCGGATTATATCGCTAACATTAACTGTATTAATTCATGCGTGTAATGCAGACCTTCTGCGTATTATGTCACTAACATTAACTGTATTAATACATGCATGTAATGCAGACCTCTGCAGATTATATCCCTAACATTAACTGTATTAACACATGCATGTAATGCAGACCTCTGTGGATTATATCCCTAACATTAACTGCATTAATACATGCATCGAATGCAGACCTCTGTGGATTATATCACTAGCATTAACTGTATTAATACATGCGTGTAATGCAGACCTTCTGCGTAGTATATCACTAACATTAGCTGTATTAATACATGCCTGTAATGCAGACCTCTGTGGATTATATCCCTAACATTAACTGTATTAATGCATGTGTGTAATGCAGACCTCTGCAGATTATATCTCTAACATTAACTGCATTAATGCATGCATGTAATGCAGACCTCTGCAGATTATATCCCTAACATTAACTGTATTAATACATGCGTGTAATGCAGACCTCTGTGGATTATATCACTAACATTAACTGTATTAATACATGCGTGTAATGCAGACCTCTGCGGATTATATCACTAACATTAACTGTATTAATACATGCGTGTAATGCAGACCTCTGCAGATTATATCCCTAACATTAACTGTATTAATACATGGGTGTAATGCAGACTGCTGCGGATTATATCACTAACATTAACTGTATTAATACATGCTTGTAATGCAGACCTACGCAGATTATATCACTAACATTAACTGTAATTATACATGCGTGTAATGCAGACCTCTGTGGATTATATCACTAACATTAACTGTATTAATGCATGTGTGTAATGCAGACCTCTGCAGATTATATCTCTAACATTAACTGCATTAATGCATGCATGTAATGCAGACCTCTGCAGATGATATCCCTAACATTAACTGTATTAATACATGCGTGTAATGCAGACCTCTGTGGATTATATCACTAACATTAACTGTAATTATACATGCGTGTAATGCAGACCTCTGCGGATTATATCACTAACATTAACTGTATTAATACATGCGTGTAATGCAGACCTCTGCGGATTATATCACTAACATTCACTGTATTAATACATGCGTGTAATGCAGAACTCTGCATATTATATCACTAACATTAACTGTATTAATACATGCGTGTAATGCGGACCTTCTGCGTATTATATCCCTAACATTAACTGTATTAATGCATGCGTGTAATGCAGACCTCTGCATATTATATTGCTAACAATAACTGTATTAATACATGCATGTAATGCAGACCTCTGCAAATTATATCCCTAACATTAATTGTATTAATATGTGTGTAATGCAGACCGCTGTGGATTATATCACTAACATTAACTGTATTAATACATGCGTGTAATGCAGACCTCTGCGGATTATATCACTAACATTAACTGTATTAATACATGTGTGTAATGCAGACCTCTGCGGATTATATCACTAACATTAACTGTATTAATACATGCGTGTAATGCAGACCTCTGCGGATTATGTCGCTAACATTAACTGTATAAATACATGCGTGTAATGCAGGCCTCTGCGGATTATATCGCTGACATTAACTGTATTAATACATGCGTGTAATGCAGACCACTGCGGATTTTTTCACTAACATTAACTATATTAATTCACATGTGTAATGCAGACCTCTGCAGATTATATTGCTAATATTAACTGTGTTAATACAGGCGTGTAATGCAGACTGCTGCGGATTATATCGCTAACATTAACTGTATTAATACATACGTGTAATGCAGACCGCTGCGGATTATATCACTAACATTAACTGTATTAATACATGTGTGTAATGCAGACCTCTGTGGATTATATCGCTAACATTAACTGTATTAATACATGCGTGTAATGCAGACTTATTCATTTTATATTGCTTTCCTTCTGCTGCTTACTGTTTGGCAACATTTTAGTGAATTGAGACACTCAACATTTTTAAAGCTGGGATCTTTAACTTATTCTCAAGGTCTATGACATCAGGGATGACAAAACAACTTGTGGTGTGATACCAGTGGGATGTTTCCAGAACATTTCGATCATTTTATTGTTCTGTACACTTTATTTTTCACATGGTTTTCCATCTTCCTTTGTGGCATCTGTGTCAGATGCAATGCAGTTTTCTTAAAGTTGTGAAGAATTCAATTTATACTGTTCACATTCTCCACATTGGTATTAACAGCTGTCTAATACCATTGGGTTGCAATCCAAATTTCATTTGATACTGATATGGCAGGTTTAACTATCACAAAAGTTCATACTTTCAACAGGTTCCAGCATCACCTACAGGCCTTAAATTTACAGCACAACTAAATGTCAAGAGCTATACAGGACTGCTTCAGGTTTTAAGGATATCACATTTTTTTAGTTCAGAGTAGTTTGGTCAATATTTTTTTCTCCCAGAAATCCTTGATTACTAACCCTCCAACAACCTGTCATCCTATATCAGGGTGTGGAAGAGGGTGTCCTTTTCAAGATGAAGATCTTCAATTTAAGGCACCATGATTTCCCGATCAGAGGTGAGAGTCAGTCTCCAGTAAGATTTTTTTGTTTGTAAGTGTGGTTTGGTACTGCCAATGGCTTGTCTCTGACACTGTATGTTGTACACCTTTTATCAACAGAAGGTCTAAGCTAGTCAGGTGATTTGACCACATCTGCCTATTTGGTATAGGTATGCAGTCATCAGCCAGTCTCTTCCTTCCACTTTCACCAGCACCTCTAACATCTGGCTCACTAGTCAATGCCAGGTCAGCTGATTTGACCACATCCGCCTCTTTGTTATAGGTATCCAGGCATCAGCCAGTCTCTTCCTTCCACACACATCAGCACCTCTAACATCTCGTTCACTAGTTAATGCCAGGTGATCTGTGTCATGTTTACAGTTTTATGTTTTGGTGCTGGTTCTCTGGTTCATTGAATCTACTACTATTTTATAACAATATTACTTTTTCATTGTCTCTCAAATGTTTTAAAAAGCAGAAGCTTTAAATGTGATTGTAAGAGCTAGGAAGGAGGAAACAAAATGGTCATACTTAAAAAAAATGGACATGCCTAACTTGCTTGCAAAAAAGAAAATCGGTTAACTGCTACTTTAACCAAATACTTTTCCAAATTATGAAAGCTGATAACTTGTTAACTTGATAATACTTACCACAATAGCTATAATTGGGGCACAGATAATGGCCAGTCCACACATAACAATGATTGCAACAGCATATCCTGGGAAACTGTAATTACCAGGTGGATTTATTAATACAGGGCTGCTGCTCTTTGCAGAAGTTGTTGTTGTTGTTGCTGCTGCTGCTGTTGTGGTAAGCATGTTACTTGTCGTTGGAGACTGTGTTGAGCTGATATCTGACAACAAAGGACAAATCTATGCATGAGAAGCTAAATCTACAGCAGTGATATTTCTTAATATAATAAAACCTTAGAATAAGATTTTCTTCAGAGCTAGCTTCATTAATTCGGTGTTATACCTTGTTATTTTAAAATATACCCAGCATACCTCTCTCTCAACTGTCCAGATTTTTGCCTCACATGTTTGGTCTGTTTCTCATAAAATTGAGGTTTTCTAGCAAATCATTAGAAAATCATTGGGGATTCAAGTCAGTTTATAACTGTAGTCATTCAAGTTTCAGGCTTCATATCCAGAAAATTTGTGCCACTTCAAAATGTGTTATTCTATCAACTTTCTAAGTTTCTAAGAGCAATATTTAAAAATTGCCCCCATTTTGGGGTCTGTGTCCCCCTATTGTTTATGGCTTTGTCCACATTTCTTGTTGAGAGATATGACATCTAGTCTAGATAAACTTACCAGTGAATACACTACAGATTTCATATTAAGAACTAAGCAATTTAGCACTGTAGAAACTTTTAAACTATGTTAGTTGAGGGTCTCTGTTTTTCAATAAAAGAAAAATTGAGTAATTCCAATTTCTATAGCAAACATATAACACAGGACAGATGAGCAGACACACAAGTAGATTTATTTGTTATGTCTTCTGTTTTATTTTAACTATGACATTTATCATTATGGTATCACAAAAGGAGGACCAACAGCTGCTAAGGATTTTGTAATTAGTAACTATGATCACAGACAAAGGGCAACCAGCCACTGCTGTCACCAAAACCATCATTACTGCCAAGTCCAAAATGACATTGATTGACATTGATTGATAATAATGTTGTCAAAAATGCCTAAAGGTAAATCATGTAAGTCATGAGGATAACTTTCATTTTTAGCTACTGAGCAAACAAGTTACAACTTGAGCTAGACTATGGAGGGGTCTAGTAGTCGGTTAACACATGTCAATGTTTAAGCATAAAATAAAATGTAGCCAGTGTCTGTGGATATACCCAGTCTAGAGTTAAAAGGTACTGATTTTAGCAAATACATATCTGGTTTCAGCATCTTAGAAATTCAGATATTGTGGCTGTTTGGAGACCTTTAAGAATTTCAGAAAACTAGTCAATTGCTATGGACACCATTTCTAAATTACATCACTGAATGTGTTCTCTGAAATTTTGCTTCAAATGAGATTGAACCTATAGCACAAATCATTGAAGTGGTCAGAAGCACCCACAGTAGGAAGACTGCAAGTGTGGAGGAGATCTTGAATCCATCCACCAGTTTCATCCAGTACCTGTCCAGTACTCAGATTCTCTGTTTTCCATATCTACCTTCCAGGCTGACACTCGACAAGGGTCATTTACTAGACCCATGTTAATTAACAAGCTTCTTGCAGACATTTGTCATTTCAGAATTGGTTATGTTACATTACCTTTGTTTGGTGGAGAAGGAGACAGTAACCATCTCCATTATGTCCTTTTAAGTGCTCTAACATTTAAGGATTCTAGCTAATTATTTATCCGATGATTTGTTTTTACAGCTTCTTCTTAAAAAAAAAAATCAATAAACTGCATTCCTGATTTTTATGGCCCATTATCTGGGATGCCAATAGACAGCATGATCACACACAAATATATATGTGTGTGTGGGTGTGTGTGGGCGCGTGTGGGTGCGTGTGGATGCGTGTCTGTGTGTGTGTGTGTGTGTGTGTGTGTGTGTGCACTCCTACACACACACACACACACACACACACACACACACACACACACACACACACACACTTTCAAGCTGATACTTTGATAAATGCAGTTTTCTGGTATCAAAGTATAATATTCTGCCAAAGGACTGAATTATAGTAGGGCACAGTGGCTCATTTATCAAGCCATGTGACAACTCTAAGCTTGTCAAGCCATGTGACACCTCTAAGTTTGTTCTGCTTTAGCACTGTTTTCAATAGGCAGCTTAGCTGATAATTAATAATTCCAAGAATGTAAAACATGCTGGTTTAAATTTAAGAGTTGGCATATTTCATGCAGTGTTAGAGATTCTAAGCAGAAAGGCTGAACATAGTAAAATTCCCAGGCCCCTCACTTACTATTTGCTGTTTAAGTATATTTTTGCCTTCAGTGTGGACTTTCACAAAAGGGCCCATCAGTCTACTAAAATGTAGAAGATTTCTGGGCAGATTTGGCTTGTTTAAAAATGTTGCACCATTTAGTGCCATATAATGCCTTTGAAATCAAATCCTCATGGTACATTCTGCCATATTTGTTAATCTGTCCCATTTCACCCATTTGCTAATGTAGTCCATCACCTGCAGTGGGCTCAGAGTTGAAGCCTAATGGTCACCCACTCCCACTGGGACTCCTTCTATGAGTGTGAATCATTTTCATGCTTATATCATTGGGTCCTTGTACATAGCTTGCACTCAGAGCCATATTTGACTCACCTAGCGCCATGTGCCAGTTGCACAAACTTGTACACCATCAGCTGTACAAGTGAAAAAGAAAAACAAAGAAAAAAAGGGGTACAGCATCCCATCTATATGCTTTTCACCCTATATCTTCAAGTTAAAAGCAAAAAAAAAAAAAGTCTTTGGATTACTGTGGGAAGTGACTTGTTTCCTACTGTAAATCAACCAATCATGCCACATCAAATCCACCCTCAGAGAAGAGAAAAAAAGTCTGCTGCTTACTGTGTGATTGTTTAACTGACAGTACAGCATCCAATCCATAGTGCCAGCTCTTCAAATGAAAAACAAAAAATGAATAAATGCTGGGTCAGGCTCCACAATGAAATGTTGGCACTTGCAATGCCATATGCAAACATGCCAAAAAAAAAAAGACCCGGAAATGCAGGAGAAGAGCTAATCTTGAACATTACTCTTGTTCTTGAAATGTATACCCTGATGTAAAGGGGCAAGCACACTACACTCTTTGAATGTATATATAATAACTCCAAGATCACCATAAATTGGAGAAAAGGGAATATTTTGAGAAATGACAATCCCAGACTTACTATGTATGACTATTTTTTCAGACATTCAATCCCCATGCTTTGGGACTCACTTTAGCATGTTCCAGCATTTCAAATGCTTACCCAAGTCTCTTTATATATTGGTATTTCAGTAAGAAAAAAAGTTTAACTGTGGCGTTCTTGATTGTGCCCCTTAACAATTTGCACCAGGGACAACTGCCCTTTTTGCCCTACCCTTGATACATTACTGTCTGCACTAATTCTACCAATGTTTCTGGGACATGAGACCATTGCAGGACTTCCCAAATCAGCTTTCTTGTGACCTTGTCATAAGCTTTCTCCAAGTCTAGCTTCTCAACAGTCTGTCTCACTGCAGATGAGAGAAGTAAGAACATTGTAGTATGTGTCTGGGGTAGTACAGCTTCTGTGGGGTTTTCTTCATTCAGAACATGTTGGAAGTACTCCTTCCATATGCTTTTGATGTACTGTGGACTGGAGAACAGGTTGTTGCTGGCATTTCATTTGATGGGCGTCCACTGATAATCTTTATCTTTCAGTCTTTGTCTTGTAACCTGAGAGTTTCTTTGTGCCATCTAATGAGTCACTTTCCAGAAGCTGGTAGAGTGTCTCTGATGCCTTGTTCTTTACAATTGCAACTGCTGTCTTAGACTCTTTGTTAGCTAGCCAGTATTCCTTCCGAGCCTGGACAGTCTTTTTTATCTCCCACTTTTTTTCCTGCATTCATTTCTTTGATCACTTCCTGGACTTCTGCATTCCACACCAGCTTTCCTTATGCACCTTATTTACATACCTGGCTCGGTGGCATATCTGTTCTATAGCCTCATAAATGCTGTTTTGACGTGCTGACATTCTTCTTCATTTCCACCTATTTCCTGTTCATCCTGAGTTACTAAAGCCCTGAGTATTTCCTTGAACACTTGTGTTTTCTCTCCAGTCAACTTCCATCTCTTCAGTCTAGCCTCTGTTGACATTAGAGCCTTCTCTGACCCCTACGTGCAGTGGATTGTGGCAACCAGTGGTTTATGCTGCAGGCTGACTGTTTCACTGGGTATAACTTTGCAATCACTGTTTCTACCCCAGAGCCCTTTCCTTACTAGGAGGAAGTCTGCCTGTGTTGAAAGTTGGCTACTCTTGTATGCGATCTTGTGACCATCTCTCTTGCTGAACCATATGTTGGCCACCATCAAAGCTATTTGCCAAACAGAAGTCTAGTATGACCTGTCCTTTTTTATTCATGTTGTCCCTTCCATGTTGACCTAAGCAGTATTCATATCATGTACTCCCTGTCCCAATATGTGCATTTAGGTCCGCTGTGGTCAGCACAGGCTCATATTCTCCTCATTTCTCTAGCAGGTCCTGCAACTGCTGTCTGAATGCACTGTTTTCCTCACTACCACAGCACTGCTGTGGGGCATAGGCTGAGATTATGAATACCACCTTATCCTTACACTGAAATAATTTGCATTGCTGGATAATATGTGGCTCTTTTAGCTGTTTTCAAACCCAAAGACAAAATTATTTAATCCTTCTGTGTGAGTAATCAGATCTTTTAGCTCACTGCCCCTTCTGCAAAGCAAAGTTTCTGAGTATCTTCTCTAGGGTGTTTGTCAACTACTAAGTCTTTCACAGAAGGAGTTCTGCTCATCCTGAAAATGTCAAAGAGTAGTGACTGACCATCTTTGTGTAATATCTGGGTCTGTCTTTTTCTCTCATTGGTTCATAGGTAAATACTAGGCTAGCGGCTCTTATCAGCCATTTTAAGCCTAACCAATTTCACTTTGGTGCTTGAATTAACCTGTCCTGTTTGGTGTTAGATTGGCCTTACCATCCCATGGTCAATAAGTATATATTACCTCTAGTGAAAATAAATAGAATCATCTTCTTCTTCTTTTGGCTTTTCCCGGTTAGGAGTCACCACAGTGGATCACCTATCCGCTCATGATTGGCAGTGGAGTTTTATGGTGTCGAGTTGCCAGTCCAGCACCCAACCTACCACAGAAGGCACACACATGCACACACTTACGCCTAGGTCCAATTTACAGTATCCAATCCACCTACATCATGTCTTTGGGATGTGGGAGGAAACCGGAGCACCTGGAGGAACCCATGTGACCACAGGGAGGACATGCAGACTCTGCACAGAAGGCACCCCAGCCGAGGATCAAACCAGAGAACCTCTTGCTGTGAGGTGGAAAATAACTAGAATCACATGCTACATAATTTAAGGGGATCCATGAGTTAGCTATTTCATTCATGTTTCATATCTAATCAACACATTTATAACAATAGTCTATTACACTAATGTCTGTTACACCAATGGTAAAACACTATTTTTCAAATCCACAAGGATTCATCTGTATCGCAAGTGGAATGCAACTGAAAAAAATCTTGTATATAGTAGACACCTGATCACTCTGTTATTTTATGTATGAATTCTGTATTTTTATGTATCTATTTTTGTATTTTTCTCTACTGTGTGAATATTGTTTAATTCTGTTAATTTCTGTTATTAAGGAAATATTGTAATTGTATTGTAAATTTTTCTGTATTGTCTGGAGCTTTTCTCCTCAGGTCTCCACTGAAAACAGGCCACATGGCTCAGTTGGACTAACCTGGTTAACAAATGGCAAAATAAATAATAAATAAAAATAAACAATTAACAGTGTGTTATATTTATGCCACAAAATCTTTTGTGTTTTACACACAGTAGACTACTGGCTACACTACCCACTGAAGGAAAGTTCTGATAATTCTATTCAGGTCCTGTTATGGCAGCTTCACAATGAATGCCACATGCAAGAATGCTGAAGATTGAAAATAGTTTATTTAAAATTTTCTGCTCCAGTTAGCTGGAAATAAAACTCACCATCTGATTGCAGACTACAGCAGAGACATTGCATTAGATGCAGTATTTGTAAAACATTTTTGTTGAATTTCTGTAGTAGTACAGCATATTTTAATCATAACTGGACGGTTCAGAAATACATACCAATGAAGGATCTGGGGTCAACTTCAAGATCAGCTTGTTTTAAAGTGTTGAGGCCGTTGTATATATCAGATCGAACAGTCTCATTTGTCACATTTCCAGACCAATATGTGGGGAGCAGATCAGCATAAACAGATCCATTCCTACATGAGTGAAAAGGAATTGATACACAACTATTATTAAACAGCACTGTGGATAAAGGTAGTACGTTATAGTTACAATTAACATTCCTGGAAGGTTGTATATGCACAGTAATGAGAAACTATCATTGGAAGTAGAAACATTTTCAGCATCTAACACTGAAAAAGTTTAAATTAAACACTATCATAAAAACACATAAGTGAAAAACTCACTTAGGGAGGTAGAATTCTGTAATTTGACTTTTAGAATACATTCATGTTTTTTCATGTTTTGGATTTATGTTGTACATGAATGATTAACAAAGGCTCAGATTAGATGAAGGCCTATGACCATTTCTACCACAGTCTAACTCTTATGTACATCACTGAGATATCACATATATTTTGTCATGCTTGTGCAAACCTATTTAACTCTTTGTGTCACCTCATACATATTTTGGTAAGACTCTGAAGTTTACCTGTAGATCTGTGTTAACTGTCTTTGTCATGTCTTCAAAGAGCCACAATCTCTAGTAATGGATCCAGTAAAATATTTCAAATCATACCTCATAATTAGCCTGCTCATCGGCCTGAATACCTGCTGGTTCTATTTATTTATATCAGTACCCAACTAGTTCCCATGACACTTCTAGCACATTCCAAGAGCACCCCTATAACATCAAATAGAATTACCATAAGTTTGTTTTCCAGTGTCCTCGTTGATAAAGCTGTCCTGTATGGATTACACTTTTAATCCATGGTCTAAATCTTTGCTAGTTAACCCAATGCTCTTTTTTATTTTCTGAAATATTTTCTTGAATATTCAATTCTTTTTTATATTTATAGAGATGGGGAAGAATAGCTTTTAACTGCAAAAGCCAGCTAGGTGGAAACAAACTTGTAAACAATCTATTAAGAAGTTCCACTCAAAACACAGGAAGGAGCAAGGAATCAGTCAAAAGTGACATCCATCCATTATACTGAGGCTTTATTATCACAACATTTAAATATCAAGAATATGGTCATGTGATGCTAAATATCAAATAAAATCTTAAAACCAATTATTAGATTAACAACAAACATGATTGAAATATCCTAAAATAACAAATAATCAAACCCAATCCCCAAAACAGCATTCTTAAAGCCATATTAGTTGACTTTGAAATACATTCAAAATATATGTAAAAAATTTTATGTTACCTTGTTTCAGTAAAAAAAAAAAAAATCAATGGACAGAGACCAATATATAAACAAATAGTTTAAACAAGCTTATAACTAGTGAATAAATAAATGAATAATGTGTCCTTTTAAAAAATATATACAACTACATTAAATAATTATAAAGTTAAAGCTTAGCTGATCTTAGCTTAAGTACACTGCATACTGAAATGTTATCATTTAAACCAGGTTTCATATCTGCATTTAACTTGAATTGCCATGGCAGTTCCCTATATTTCAATTCATGTTTCCCATGGACCACCATGTGGGTTTTCTAGGACTGTCCTAAAACAGCAAATTTAAAATTCCTGCTCGAATGCTTATATAATGTATTATTTTCATTTCCTCTTTTAATGTCATAGTAATATTCATAGATGCACTTAGCTAGCATTCTTTCAGTTTCACCAACACAAAAAGCATCCCGATCTTCACAAAGACTAAGACACCTCACACCCTTAGACATGCAATTAAATCATTTTGCTAAATTAGTAATAGTTTAAATATTAATTCTGTCACCAACATAGATATAAGTACATTGATTGCAATGCCCACATTTATCTATCTCTGAATAATTAGTTATATTCAGTTATTTTAAAATGTTTTTGTATACCAATCTATTTTTAAAATGATGTCCCCTCTTAATTACAAACTGGGAGCAGTCACCTAAAACATTTTTCAAGATTTGATCAAATTTAAAAATAACACAATTACTACTAATTATCTTTTTAATACTTGAATGATCTGGAAAATATTTTAATACTATCGCTAAGTCTACTGATGTACTGTGTTCTTCATCTGTTAATATGTTGTAAGTAATTGCTATGTAAATTGTTAATCGCTATGTAATCCAA
>NC_056739.1:731540698-731558198 GCF_019279795.1 Protopterus annectens
TCTTAAGAAGCGTGAAGTTGGCTTTGGAGACATTTTTTACTGTGGTTTCCCTAATGGGGGGTGGGGGGGAGTGATGTGGATGTCTAGGGTGATTAGCTTGTGGTCGGATCTGACCAATGAGGAATTGACCTCTGGTGTGGAGCACCAGTTGCCCATGTTGGTAATAACCAGGTCTAGGATATTGCTGCCCCTGGTGGGGGTGAGGATAAGTTGATCCATGGCATTGGAATTTATGAATTCCAGAAAACGTTGAGCACAAGAGTTGGTACATGAGTAGTTTTCCCAGTTAATGGTAGGGTAGTTGAAATCGCCCATTATTAGGGTGTTAGGTTGTACTCTAATATTTTCCAGTGTATTAAGAAATGAGGAGTGGGAATCCTGGGGCATGGTGGGGGATCTGTAGCAAGTTACAATTTGGATTGCGGTCTTGCCCAGAGTTAGTTGCTCTTGGATAATTTCGGATGCATTATGCTGAGCAACTAGCCTGGAGATGTGGATATTCTTAATGAATATGGACACGCCTCCGCCTTTAGTGTTTCGGTCCAGGTTAGGTGGCCGAAAGGTGTGGTATGAATTATAGCCTGGTAATGCAGGGGTACTCTCTGGAGCCTTGAACCAGGTCTCTGTCACTGCACAGATGTCGATGTTCTTCATTTTAAGGAGTGCCTCGAGAGAGTGCATTTTGAGGTTTAGACTTCTAACCTTGAGTAGCAATACCATCAGATTCTTCTTGCCTGTACCTGTTAGGGTGGTTGTCATTTGAGCCTTGCCGAAAAAAGGCACTATAGGGTTGGCTAGAGCCTTAGCCAGTATCCGGAATCCCAGGGATGACAGGTGCAGGCCATCTCTGGCAAAGCATCGTGGCTTGTCGATCATGTCATCCCAGGCAGACAGATACTGGATCCCCTTAGAATGACACCAGAAGCTTAGCCAATTGTTGAAGTCAATCATTTTGTCCTTGTACTGTGGTATCATTCTGGGTGATGGCAGGATGCTACTCAGGGCTAGGGTCATACCTGCCTGGGCTACAAGATCGGACAGCTCCTCCATGTCCCTTTTCATGGTCCAAGGAGGTACGTCTCAGGTCATTCACACCAACATGGACAATGACAGAGTCATATTTGTACTTGTTGTGGAGTGACCTGAGTGCATGCGTTATGTGGTGGATCTTGACACCCGACAGGCAGCTGACAGTAACTTTCTCCTTGTTTAGCCTGGTGAGTGGAACATCAGTGTGCCTGACTATAGAGTCACCTATGACTAGAGTGTTGGGTACGTTGTTATGCCTTATGGGCTGTGGTTGAGTGGCACACTGAGTTTGTGGGCTATGTGTCATTTGGGTTGTGTTGGGGGGTGGAGGTTGCTTGTGTTTCTGCTTTGGAGGTCCCTGTTGCTTGGGCAGGTTTTTACTGAGAGCCACCGTGAATGTAGGTGTGTGTTTTTTGTTTCTATGTGTGTGTTTTGGTGGTGTAGGTTTTGAGGGACTATGTGCTGAGTGTGGTGTGGTGCAAGTGTTTACCTTCTCCTCTTGACTGTCTAGTCCAGTCTTGGGTGAAGAGAGCTTTGCTTCCAGTTTGGCTATATAAGTGCATCTCTCACAGGTTGTAGTGTTGGGTGGTAGGAGGAGAGGGTTGTCTGTGTACATGAGGCAATTACTGCATTGCCCCAAGATGCCCAGATTCATCAGGTAGGCAGAAGAAAACACCGGGAGATGACCCTTAGACATGCCTGAATATGTGCTTATTTGTTAAGTACTAGAAACTGTTTTCCTCTAGACAGTGAGGAACGTTGAGTGCTGTAGTACTTTGTAGCTTATTTAGTGCTTACAATAAGTTCTACAAGTGCTGAAACAAAAAACTGGCTAGTTCTAAGAAACAAAATTAAGCTAGAAGGCTTCCCTCCAACACAGAAAGTCTTGGGGGCCTAGAAGCCTACAAATAGTCCTGGACACAGCAAATCTATATCCAGGCTAGACTACCCACAGGAAAGGCAGGAAACAAGCTTAGACATTTTTTTTTTTGTAGTGGAAAGAGAGAAAGGAGTAGCAGAAACTAAGCTGATTGCCCTTCTCCATGAAGGAAAAATTGCAACATTGTGGAGCGATGGGTGAGTGAGTTTCCATATGGATGACACATGATTAAACTGAAGAGAATGTAGCAAAGGAAGATGCTCTGGAACTTTCTATAGAATGCCCGCAGGAAATGGAGAACAAAGAATGTGCCCTCAGGTTAGAAAAAATGAGCTAAAAAAGAGTTGCTTAATTTAATCAAGATGGATGGACATATTAAGAGCAATAAAAGAAATAGACTACAGAAAGTCAATAAAATCAAAAAAGTTAAAAGTTAAAACAAAGGAACACCGTAATTAGGACTGTTCTTAGAGATTCATGTGATATAACAAAAGCAAATAGGCTATATTACTGTACAGTTAAATTAATAAGAGATAAAGCCTTTCCGCAAAAACACAGGGTAGTAAGGGAAAGAAAGGGGAGAAATCGAATGCCATCACGGAAGTATCAAATAGAAAAAACATAAATCAGTTTCAGTTAAGACAAGAAGTGTCACTGTTAGAAGAGTATAGGAGAGGGAACAGATCAACAAAATAGTCAAAAGGATAGATGTGATAAAAGCAATGCACAGTATCAGAACACATCAGGATCTATGGTGCACTATTGCAAATAATAAACTAAAAGTGTCAGCACAGGAAGAAAAACTTAGAAGATATGCAGATAAATATAAAGGAAATGCTCAAAATAAGCAATTTATTTATGGCCCAAAAAAGTATTGGGAAACAAAGCAAAAGGAATTGAAGCACCACCAAAAAAGAAGAAATGAATGCATTTTGGAGAAATATCTATGAAGGTCCTGTGGAACACAACAAAGATTCTAAATGGACAGAAGAAGTAAAAGAAGGAATAAGAAGTTCAAATGTACAGGATATGAATTGGGATAAGTTAACAGCCATAGAGATTGAAACAAAGTTAAGAAAAGTTCCTAATTGGAAACCCCAGGCCCAGATGCTCGCTAAAAGTATTAACATCTTTACATGAAGATTTAGCAATGAGTAAGAACTATTTACATGAGCACCCTGAGCAGATACTGGTCTGGTTAACAACAGGACAAACAATGCTCCTACATAAGTGTGAACCTGCAAGCTATTCTAAAAAACTATAGACTAATAATATGCCTTCCAATGACATATAAACTATATACTGGAATTGATGCTGGCAGAGTTTATAGTCATTAAGACGAAAACTCAATCATGACAATATAACAAAAGGGTAAGAAAAAAAGGTTATATGGAACAAAGGATCATTTGTTGCTAAATAAAGTCAATGTAAAAAGGGGAAGAATCTAAGTATGACGTGGATAGACTACAGAAAAGCATTTGACAGTATCTCACATTCATGGATAAAAGAGTGCTTAAAAAATGTATAAGATATATCCTACACTAATCGATTACATTACCTCGACCATGAAACAGTGGCAATCCTCTTTGTAGTTAAGCTATGATAAAGGTGAAACTATTATTCCTGGGATAAAAATTCAAAGGGAAATACTCCTATTCCAGGGTGAATCTCTGTCACCACACTGCTCTTTTGTCTTGACTTTAACCCATTAAGATGTCTACTTAACAGATTAGATCATGTCTGCAATTTGTCTCCAAGAAAACAACAAAGTATAAAGACTTCTCATCTTCTTTTTGTAGATGATTTAAAACTGTATAGTTCATCAGATGAGGAACTAAATGCACAACTGCAACTGTTCAAAACTTTTTCAGCTCATATAAGAATGGTATTTGGTCTTGATAAATGTGCAAAAGCAACCTTTAAAGCAGGAAAGCTGCAGCACCATGAAAACATCAGTTTGGGACAGGAATGTGATATAAAAGAACTTGAGCAAGAGGGAGTGTATAAATATTTAGGAACTGATGAAAGATCAACAATAAAATATGAATAAAACTTAGCAAGGAATATGTAAGAAGACTAAAATTAGTACTGAAAACAGCATTGACATCTATAAACCTATCTTGCAGTTTTGGAGTGACTGACTGGCACCTAAAGGTGTTGAATCATTTGGACAGGAAAACAAGGATGCTGCGGCTCATCAAATGATTTATAAAAAAATCAGTGTATACCAAGACTATATATTTTTTTATTTTTATTTATTTATTGACATTTGTTTACCGAGTTGGTCTAGCTGGGCTTGTGGCCCATCTTCAGGGGAGACGTGAGGAGAAAAGTTCCAAAAAAAAAAAACACAAACAGTTTATAGAGAATCGAACATTTGAGTCAAAAATATGGTCAAAATCAGTTATAAAAGAACGTTAGAGAGACAAAGCAGAAATGCAAATGCATGATATATACATATCAATATTTTTACAGACTAAAAAATATATTTACATTACAAAAAGAGTGAAGTCCAACAGTATTGATTGTAGAGTTTAATAAGTATTCACAATAGTGGAGTATTTAGCTGTATGTGGAGGGACTGAAACGGTATATGGTAGGGTTGTGGGGAGCATAAGCAGGGTCTTGACAAGGGCACATTTTGGAGCTGAGTAGATGAAGTTTGAGATTTTCTTTAAAGTGGGATGGGTGAATGATGGAACAAATGTCTCTTGGGAATTTGTTCCAGGCTTGGGTGACAGAGTGTTTATATAGGAGTTTGCCAGCTATTTTTGGGGTTGGTAGATTTGTAGTAGTTTCTGATTAGAGGTACGGAGAGTTCGCAAAGGAGTGCAGCTAGAGATGAAAGAAGAGAGCAGGGCAGGATGAAGGCTTGTAAAAAATGAAGTGTAACATTTGACGTTATGACAGCAGTAGAAGATGGGGGAATTCTAACCAGTGGAGAGTATTTAGGGCAAGGCAGTGATGTGTATTGTATGGAGAGTTTGTGATAAATCTAGCTATCTTGTGGTAAGTTTGTTGGAGTTTGTTTAAAGTAGTAGTTTGGATGTTGGTGAGTACTGGGGCAGCATATAGAAGGGAGGGGAGGAGAAGAGCTTCTGCAAGGGAGATATGGCAATGTGGCATTTCCCTTGCATAAGCTCTCTCAATGGGAGATTTCCCATTCTGAAGGAGGTATAGACCTCCTCAAGATTGATTACATGTATAGATCTATAATCATGGGACTGCATACATATCTGCTGACCTCAAAAGACTCAAAGGTAGTGAAAGTTTTGAAACGTGAGGAGAATAAGTCTAAGGTGACATCCCTGCTTAGTTTAACAGAAACATATTGATGTCAAGCAGGAATGGAAATCAAACCAGAAGAAGATAAAAATCAGACAGCAACTGAATGTGCCAAAAAACAAAAGAAAGAATATAAGGTGAAGGACCAGTTTAAAAGGCAAGAAATGTGGAAAATGCATAAATACAGTTGCAAGTATAGAAAACTCTTGGAACAACCTCATGTTAATCAAGATCGGACGCAGGAATGGTTAAGGAGAGGTGAATTTTAAACCAAAAGGCGAAAGGTTAATATTGGCAGCCCAAGATAGTGGATTATGTACACGTTGGTTGACAAAGTCCATTGAACATGTGGGAGAAACAGACTAATGTAGGTTTTGTAAAACAGAATTGAAAACAGTCTCACATCTTGTGACATACTAATGGCAGAAGGACTATATACTGAAAGGCATAATAATGTGGCAAGACTGTTGCCTTGGCGATTGTGCAAACATTATAATACTGAAGTAGCTGAAAAACAATGAAAACTTGAGCCGCAAAAAATTATAGAAACTGATGAAAATTATATCACATGGGATCATCCATTACTAACAGTTCAAAAATTAGATGTGAGAAAACCAGACATAGCTTTCCATGAAAAGAAGACAAAAGTAGCATTGATCATAGAAATTGCCACACCCAGTGACTATAGTGTCTTATATACAAAAGGAGACAAAGTCATAAAATACCATGATTTTTAGGCAGAAACCAGGGCCATGTTGAAGAAGGATACCCAGACAGTTCCAATAGTAGTAGGAGCAACTCATGTTATGAAAAAGAATATGCTACCACTGCATGTAACTCCGTATGAATTCCAAAATGAGTCATTACTGGGTACATTGCAGATGCTGCAAAAAGTACTTCTGGCTAACATCAAAGAGTGAAACAGTACTAATTTCATGAAATTGAATCATACTTTGAATTAGGATTGGAGTCCATTCCCATTATGGTATTAGAAACCCAAAAGACTTGAAGAAAAAAAATAAAGTTGCAGCTTTATATGCGTGGGTTATTGTGCTTCTTTTATTATATACCTTTAATTGCCCCCTGCATTTTTTATTTCACTCCAGAAGGATGAGCAATGAGATTTCCATGGGATTTTGCTTACTGTTATAAATGATGATCCCTTAGGAGTCTTGCCTCCCTTTTGAGTGTCACTCCCACTTAGACTCCACTATTCACCAGGAATTAAAAGATGGGTGTGCCCCAAGTCCCTTTTCTCCACTCCTCCTGGAGGAAAGCAGGCAACAACCTTGTCATTCTTCTGTTTCCACGGATGTCTGTCTGGCACTGAAGACAATGATCAGCCCTGAGCAGGTAAGAGCACAAATATCTACCCTGTCCCTGATCCCATCAATTGCTCTTAAAAATAAATATATATTTTTTTATAAAAAAAAAAGTGAACATTTCTCACTTGTGTTTAAAATCAGATTCAAAAATACAGTTGCATCAGTTGCATGACATTTAAGCATTTCTTGAAAAAATGATCATATGAAAGCATAGCTTACGTTTACTGGTGCTTCAAATACTTTTAAAGTTGATAAAATACCTACCTATAATCTTTGACAACAACTTCAACAAAGGGTTGCCGATTACTGAGGATTTTATATAACTGTGGCAGAAAGAAAGAATATATGTTAACATTCTGAAGTATTTCTTGATGTTATAGTGCATTTGATTAATATAAATGTAATCAGTTTTAATACAGGCTTACAAGAACTTCAAAAGCAACCATACTCCCAGTTTCTGTGTCATAGATGGAGAGCATATTTCCATTATGTTTTATATCCATTGTCACTAGTTTACAGTGTTGCCATTTGACGTGCCTTTGGTATGAACTATATAATTCAGAAATGCATGTCCCAATTGTAGGAATTCTTCCTTTTAGATCATTTCAGTTCTTAGCACATTACTATTTTATTGTCACTAAACATTTGTCATTGGACTATTTGTAATTTAGCAACTGCAAAATTACTACTACTAATACTAATAATAATAATAACTGCAGATTAGACAAAAATAATTTGGAATTATTCATGACCTTGCTTTTACCTAAGCTCAATACCAAGATTGTTTGATTTTACTAAGTAAGTTGTCTGTCAGAGTCACTATTCGTGCATTTTACTCACTTCACTTCACTGATCCTGCTAACATGCAAAGGTATCATTGAGTCTGGTTAGGAAAGTCACAGCCTCTAGGAAATGTGGATGATAAATTCTGATGGGTTTACTGCACATCAGCAGGTCAAATGGCAACAGAAATACTTGATCTATGTATCTAAAACTGTTTTGCAACATCAAAAGAATAGTTTGGGTGGGACAGTTATATCTCACAGAGGATACCACAGCTCTGGAACAGACTCGCAATCCACATAAAACAAAGTTCATCCCTGTTCATATTCAAATGCAACTTGGATCTAAGGATGGGAAATAGAAAAAATTTCCTCAGAACTGTTAACTGTAATACTAATGGACAGAGAGAGCTCCTAACTGCTTTATCTCATGCATGGTCCCCTTAAATTATGTATGGTATCTAATGTATGATACCAGTTATCTTCATTAGGGTAATATATAATTATCAACAATGAGATGGGTAAGGCCAATCTATAATCAAATGGGGAAGGTTAATTGAAGCAGAAAAAGGGAAATTGTCTAGGCTTAAAATGGCCGACAAGGGCAACTAACCTAGTACTTACCTATGAACCTATTTCTGTAAACTGAAGAGGTGCTGGTCATAATCTAGATGAGAAAAAGTCATGCTTACATTAATGATCCCAGCTATAAAACCATTAATGCTCACATGAATACAGAAAAATCTACTATAACTAACAGGTATGATCATGTCTTTATTGGTACTTTTTGAATGTTTAAATCAGATTGCTTACAGAGTGACATGTCTTTTTGGCAGGCAATGAGTGAACAGTTTCCTGTTACTGGTTGACAAAGTAAAATTTCCAGATGGTTCTTTACAATAACTTAGTATGGTCAACTGTTTTTTCACATATTATGATAAGTTTAATTTGAATTAGATTAGCGATATATGAATGACACTGAATATTTACTGATCAATTTACCCAAGGATATGAAATCAATATATTTCTTCCTGGTATATACAGATGTCCAAGATCAAGCTTTTGTCAAAGTGGCCATGCATGTCTTAACAAGATGTGTTTTAACATGAGAAAAAAAGGAGAATTCTGGACTTTGTCTAAACTGTATAATTATATTTAAAGATTTGGTGCTTCATTAAAGGCATTGAGCTGTTTGTGTCTGCATATTTACAGACATTTTAGTAACTAGTAAACATTTAATGTCATCTCCCATCAGATATTGGGTAGAAATACAGTAATAATACTGCTGACTGTAATTTGAGTTATAAATTTACTGATAAAGGACTCCAGATATTTAACATACATAATTTCATGCTCTCAACACCATCCATCTCTGTGGATCATCAGGTATTAATAATTGTATCTTGCATCTAATTTAAACATAACTTGATGTATACAAAAGATTCCTCACTGGTATGGCATGTCATAAGGTATATGAAGATCACTCACAGTTTTATGAGTTTTGTGAGGGATGCAAATCCTAAACAGCATGTCCTACATGCACCAACTCAAAACCCTTTCACTATACTAAGTATCCTACAGACTGCTAACAGCTGACATGTGTCTAGCATATAAGGCATACTCCAACCCATTATTAATGTATTTACTGCACATCAAAAGTCAAATAACATTATAAATACTTAGTTTAGGGATCTAAACCTCTTCTGCAACATCAACAGAATGGTTTGGAGAAGCAGTTATATCTCGCAGAGGATACTGCCGCTGTGGAACAGAATCCCCATCCACATAAAACAAAGTTCATCCCTGTCCATATTCAAACAGAACTTAGATCTTTGCATGGGAAACAGAAAAGTTACCTGAGGAATGCCTTCTGTACTGCTAATGGACAGAGGCAGCTCCTAAATGCTTTAGCCCATGCATGTGTCCCCTCAAATTATCTATGGTATGATCCCAGTTATTGTCATTAGGGGAAAGATATAATTATCAACCATGGGAGGAATAAAGCCAGTAGATAAGACCAATATATAACCAAATGGGGTAGGTTTTTTCAAGTATGGGAAGATAGCCTACTATTACCTAAGAACCTGTGATTTTGTTGTTTGAAATGCAGTGTTACTCACTTTTTACAAACACAGTCCATACTCTGAAGCTTCAAAGCCATACAAGTTAAGCTTTCCTAATTTTTATGGTGGACCAGTCCACCAACTCATTAACAAAATAGAAAAAGTAAATTAACAGATAGCTTTAACAGTGCAAAACATCTCTTATTTAATTACCATTAGCCCTAAAATTTTCGACTGTGAGAGTGGGCAAAATGCACGTACTGATGTTGAAATCTACTAGTCACGAAGATCCCACAGAAGGTGTTTCAAGACTATAGTTGCTATAGGTGCTTGTAGTACCCTAATCATGCAAACAGTCTTGGCTCTGTCTTGAACTTACATTTCATGCTGAGTGTTCTGCTGTGGGGTGTGCCACATGCTTTAACGTGGTAACTGACAAGTATCACTATTATAAAAAATCCCACTGCTTTCAAAAAAATGAACATTGCCTGATACATGGAAATTATTGTTTCTATAGAAATAGCAATATCTAAGTTTTTTTAGAATCCTGGTTCTAAACCTAGCAATATGTCATATACCTATGAATGTTATACATTGACAGCTATGATCTGCTTTACCTAGGGCTGCTTTGTGCTATGTTTATATGATGCTACTTCAGGCTGTATCAAGTAGTTTTTGTTCTTGCATAGACTGGTATCTTATAGTTATTAGTTTTGTTGGAAGGTACAAAAATGGTGGCCTTTGGCTACCAATGAAATTTTATACTCCCCAATGCATATTTACTTTTTATTGTACCATTGTTCTTGACATTAGAAATTGACATTGAAAGCAAATTATGCACTTTGTCATATGCAGTATTTAATAAGCAAACTTTATTTGAAATGTTGAAATGTTATTTTATTGTGATTTTTAGATACCGATTTGCTTTGATGTTTAACTTTACTGTAAATTTTCATTGCATTTTATTCCCTTTTCAATACCTTGCATGTTCTTATTATTGTTATTATTTAAATAAGCATCGTAATAGCCTTTTTGTAATCTACACATTGAAATATAATTTCTTTATTTTAGAAGCTAAATATATACTTAAGCAATTTTCCTATTTTTTATTATTTGCAAAATTATCTCCATTTCTAACACTCTAAGTGACCAGCTCTGTATCTTCAGTGTAAGTGACCATCATCATATCCATAAACTCCACTGCTACACCAAAGCCACAATCTGTCCACCTTTCAAAAAGATATACTCATCTCAAACTTACAATAAATACAAGCAAATACTAACCCTTCAACAAGACAATACTGTCTCCCTGTTTGACACACTTTTTTCAATATGTTAAATGTACATATACCTATAAAGAACCAAAATAGTCAAAGCAAATCCAGCATCCTAGCTCTCCAGACAAGCCAAACAACCTATGAAACAGAAATTCAAAATATGTGAAACCTGGAGGAAAAAACTATATACAGCATCAAAGCTCCAGCAATACAATTACCTCAGAAATAGCACAAAGGAAAGGATTAAATTTGACAAGAAATCATACTATGCCAATCGCCAAACGTTAAATCAAAAAAACCCCAAACTATTCTCGTCTTTAATGAACCAACTACTAAATCCTGAACAATACACCCAACCTATCCCCTCTGCTGCTTGTCAATAAAATGATTTGGCCTCCCAATTCAACACATACTTTTTCAACTCTGAAACTTCTAAGTCTCTCAACCTGCACTACCCCAAAAACTTCTTCTCAACCAACACTCCACCATAAATCATTCATCCTAGAAGCCATCTCTATCTACACTATAAAAAAAATACTTCTAAAACTGAAACATAGTATTGCTACCATGGACAACCTTACAGAAGAATATATTAAAATGGCAGCAGATGCTCTGATCTACCCAGTTTTTATATTAATTAGACAATCTGTTAAAGAAAGCTATGTTCCCAACTTATGGAAAAAAATTTACATCTTCCCCCTACAAAGGGGTGGCACTTCAGCAGATCTTACCATTTATAGAACAACAGCCATTCTAACTCCACTCTTAAATGTCCATGAGAAATGTATCCAAACACAACTACTCAGGTTAATTTCAGACAATGGTCTGTTGTCTCTAATGTGGTGTATCTTCTGTCCTAACCATAGCACTGCTACAGCCCTCCTATAAATCAAAACAGAAATGAAGCCAGCATAGAATAGTCTCTGCACTCTTCCTTGACACAGTTTAGCACAGAAACCTGTTACAAAAATTGTCCACCCTAAGCCTATAGATGCCCACACTCATTTAGTTTGATAGCTACTTATCCTGCAGACAGTAAACGGCAAAATAAAATCTCATCTTTCCTTCCAATAGAAGTGGGTGTCTCCCATGGCTGTATTCTAGGCCCTCACTTATTCACCATATTTCTGAATGACCAGCACTCAGCAGGCAAACATGCAAATATCACCCAGTAAGCTGATGACTGCACTCTGATTTATGCTCCAAGAAAATAGATACACTGCACCAACTAACCCATAATTCCCTTACCTCTACTGAAACATTGCTATCTGATTCCCAACTTCAAAACCCACAAAAATCCAAATTCATTGTATTCACCTTAAATTAACACTCTACCCTGAAATTCCTCTTTACACTAACCTCCACAAACATACAAATTGAATGAATAACCAACAAAAACTACTCTGTGTAATAATTTATGACAACTTGAAATATGACTATCATGTAATACATGTAATTAAAAAAATGTAAAAAACTTGGCACCTAACAGATAATGCTAGAAACTACATTGTCTCAACTTTTCTTATTTCTTCTTTCAGCATCCTTATATGGATCCCATTCTCATTAATTCTCAGACAACCCAGACCAATCCTCTTAAGAAATATTACATCCAATTAGCTACATTTGCTGCTGTTGTGACATTGACTCCATATAAGCTACTTACCGCAATTAACCTTATTCAATAGCCTGAAAAATGCCCTAGTATAATACTCATATTCTTCAGTGCCACTCTTCAAACAAGGGTCTTTACTCAGTAGTTCAAAAAAACTTTTCCTAACAACTAAATCAAACAACTCTCTCTACTGGTGATTGTCTCCGTTCTTCCTACATTTCTAAAATCCTGGAACTCTGCCCCTTAAAAATACACTGGGTGAAATCTTTCAAGTCTCATTTAAAACAACACCTGACTGTGCTCCTGCTCAGTTCTTCGTGAGACAGATATTCCAGTCCATCCACACAGTGTTTCTAATTTATGCTCTCTCTCTCAGACTTTATCTAAGGACACTATACTGATATATTATATTTACAGTCAGTGTCTCTGTCATCCTTTATCCCTAAACCATTTACTTTCCTCTGTCATTTCTTACCACTTCCTGCTGCACTGTTCACATACCCCTTTATTGTATTGCTACCTCATATTCCCCTTTAATGTCATCTGGTTCACTACCTTGTTTTTTGTCTCCCGCCTGCTTTTCCTCCCCTCTTACATCCCTTCAGTGTCTCCCCTCTGTTCAGTCACTTACCTTTCACTGGCACCTTACAGCCAGTCTTTACAACAATAATCCTACAACTTCCTACTCACCCTCCATGTCACAAGAATGCTCCTCCATCTAGATACTTTACTAAGTAAACTACTTGAAACTTCAACAAGGTGTCTTTATACCTCCTACATCTGCTAGGTAAAATGATTTCATCTGGATTAATACTTTGTACTCTGTTTCATGTTAGTGCTCTCACCCTCTGGGTCACAGGTGGGCTACCAGACTTTATTTGGACCTTCTGGATTACCTCTGTTTTCGATTTGTATTCATGCTACAGAATTGCTTAAAGCCAATTTAATTTTTCTTATGTGCTTTTTACACTTTTTGTGCACATATTATAATTAGATCTTTTCTCCCAAGGCCTCTGCTGAAATTTATATCCAGGTAGGCAATCGCGATAAACAAATGATAATAAACAAATAAAAATAAATGTCCAAGTTTTATATGTCTCATAATGTGCTTTGTGAAACTAAAATAGAGTCAGCTGAGATGAGCCAAAATGAGGTGATATACATGGTGCACCAATTACCCCAACCATGTGGCCCCTATTATCAAATTCACACTCTTCATTTATTCATAATGTTCCTGCACAGGATTAGTAAATATGAAGACACATTACACTTCATTTAAAAATTTCAAGAAAAGCTTAATGTTATTCTTAGATTATGTTTTATTTTTGCTTTCTATTTTATCTTTTTATAACTATTTATCTGCAGAACAATGCTTAATCATAAAGAACTTAATGTCAACTGTTGACTATGTTTCATCTTTGCTTTCAAATTTAACTTTTTTATAACTAATTTTGTCTGTGGAACAATGCTTATCATTATGGTAATGCTTTCATATGGGTCATTGGATGATATTTAAAAAAATACTACTCATTCGATAGTTATTATATGCTTTCAGATTGAGAGTGCCCCTCATGATTACCAAATGTCTTTTTCTCAGGGATGATATGGGGGCAGCATTATGGTAGCCTGGTCAGAGGAGACACAAAAGAAGGCAAGTAAGATTGTAGGAATCATAGCCAAGTCAAAATGCTCTACGACAATAGTAACTTACTGTTTTAGTGCAGTATGATATGTGTATGGAGAAATGTACTTTTTCTTGACATTAGCTGTGCAGTAGTTTGGGGAAAACGTACTAAACTGCTGCCTTAAAACTAAGTTTGCCAGAAAAAAAAAAAAACATGATAGGATACACAAGTTAAAATGGAAGTTCCATTTTAATACTTGGATATAGAGTGTTTACTACTCAACAGAAATTAAAAAAAAATGACCTCAATATGGCCAGATGAATTTGGGTCTGTGTATAAAAGTAAATACAATGACAATATTATCCAATGCCCCCATATGAAAACATTACCATCATGATAAAATAAACTGGTGTAAAACAACCTAAATCAGAAATGAAATATTATCATCAATGAGGTATATATTGGCATTGCAGAAGACTTGATCAGACAGACTTTATTCCTATTTAAATTAAACATGTCTCAGTGTACAGGTTAAAAGATTTGCATAGTATACTTTGAAAAGAGTTTATCATATTTTGTAGCAAAAATAATGCTTAGAACCTTGAACAGAAATAAAAAGTACACATATGGATTCTTGCTGCTTATATATTTTAATAACACATTTATATTCTGGATGCATCACTTTTGCTCAAAGTTAATCTTATGTCTTAGAGGAGTTTATGGCTACATATTTCTGAACTATGTAACTATTTCAGTCAGACTCTTAAACATTCAAAGGCTCTCGGGTTTCTTAGGTTACCAATATTCTGTGAAGTATTGTCTTGAACTCTAGACAGTATTTTATCAAAGCAGTGATAGTTATGTACTTCCATATCTGTGTCTATGCCCATATGCACAGTTTCAAAAATGTATAGCTATTTCAAGGATAATGGGTCTTATGACCATTCACACCTTGACTGTCCTTTCCCTTAGGCTAAACTTCATGTCTCCGAGAGGCCTATCCCAGAAATCCCATAGTAAATTTGTGGATATCAATTCTATCATCTAAGTTGTTTAAAAGAAAATAGTGAGTCAGTCTGCTTGACATGCAGGGAAAGCTATTTCAGAGGTATTTTAATTCTCTGCTATCTGCTGGTGAAGATTGAGGTTCCTGGTTCTACTGTTGGTGAGATAATGGAATGAGAAGATGCATGAGGTCCACAACATTCAGGTCTGCAATGACATGGTATGCAAGACAAAGATCTCCCTTCAAAACTCTCTAAGATACTTAATAAAAGGATAGAGCTTACAGCTTCTCTTAGTTACTTAGACGCATAAGGCCTGCGCTCTCTTACATGTTTTGTATTTCTGTTTGGTAAATGAGTAAGTGAAAAGACCATTTTCAATCATAACTCAAGCACAAAAGCAAAATGCAAAACATAAATTGGTACATGCAACTTAAAAAAATGATGTATGGTAGAACACTAAGCTTCATCATACATCTGTGAGAATAAGTACAGTTATTACATTAAGCAGAGAATAAGCATTTACGTTGTTGTAAGTATAAAACTGGCACAGCATAGTGCAGTGGTAGGTTAACTATTGTCGCTGTGTCATTCCCACTCTGGGCCAGTAATCAAGGACCCTGAATCCTCACCACTGGCACTGGAGAGGGACTTTCACTTGGAACAAAAAGGATACACCCAGTATTTCAAGATGCAGCCCTCTGCATCAAGCACAATTTCCCTTAAGTGCACACAGAGAACACACTCAGTCTGGGGTCTGTTTTTTTTGTCTGTCTCCCTCCCCAATAAGAATCCCCACTGGCACAACTGTAGGGTTGAGTCCTCAATGGAGTGCCTAAGCCAAGTCCTCCAACAACCTCTCAGTGAAACCATTGCTGCATGTCCCTGCTCCAAATAGTTGACACACACACACACACACACACACACACACACACACACACACACACACACACACACACACTTTGAGATTCGGTTTTCAAACACACACACACACACACACACACACACACACACACACACACACACACACACACACACACACACACACACACACGCATACACACACACATGCATACATACACACACACACACACACACACACACACACACACACACACACACACACACCTGGGAGAGGGAGAGACTGGCACAGATTTACTAGCTAATCCCCCTTCTGCCCAGACTATAAGGTAGTTACACTGCCACCAGACACCCCAAAGCCAACTATTTTAATGCTCTTGCAAGGGTACCCAATTATACTGAGTGAGATTAATATTAATATATATGGTAATTTGACCAATGCAGTAAGGCTTCCAGGAGTGGCCACAGTGTCACCAAATAGATCTAAGTCCTCTCAAAGTTTAAAATAGTCTCTAAAGGATGGGCTACAATGAAATGTTTAAATATATTTAATAATAAATAATAAAAGAATGTGAAAATACTAAATCTCTATTTAAAATAAACACCAGAGTTTCAACCACAGGGAATATTAAAAATAACACAGGTGGACAGGTTCACACAATTTATGGAAAACAGTACTTAACTAACCTCACTGTATTTTCCTGACTGATCTAAAGAATTATTATTTCCTGGTTACTTACTATTGCAAGGCAAGGTGAAGTAGGTGAGAAATCCTTCTTTGCCAGGTTACAAAAACTGAGTGCTCTGAGACTTCAGTCTCACCTAGTATTAAACATTATTTTACTGATGGATTACAGAAGGACATCACATTTATCCGGTCATCTGACTTCAGGTTCCCATGCAACCCCCCATTGGTAGAAATGGACAGGATTTAGCACATATGTGTCAATAATACATGCACATATATCTATTGCAGCTTCTGGAAGTCATAAAACAATTTCAAACTTCTTCCCTTCTATAGTAGCAATTAGTTCACTGCTAAAGACAATACAGAAGGCATCCTAATGCTTGTTTTCCTGGGCATTTTGTCTCTGGCTGCAATCTGTAAGACACAATCTTTATGGCCTAAATGAAATAATTAAATTTCTTACTATTTTTCAAAGTCAGGTGGCTTGAGATTAACCTCTTCTCTACCAGTATCCTCTGTTACAATATATACATTTCAACAGTTACAATAATACACTCACATTTATTTCCCTGTCCAGCAGGAGACACTGTTGATACATTTTCAGCACAGGCATCTGTACAAATCAGTTTGATATTCAAATAACATATAATTATTTACTAAATTCCAGCTAGCTGTGCTGGAATATATTACTCATCCATTGTTCTACTTCTCCTGGCATAGCTGACAATACCTCACATTGTCACAGTCACTATAGCCCTTTCAAATGGCTTTATTGCTTAGATGTGTATAAAGTGATTTTTTAAAACTCTTTGAAAGTAGACAATGTTATGAGCTTACTAGGAAGATGATCCCTGGTGGTGGGTGCTAGTCCAGAGAAAGTTTTTTTTTTCACCAGTTGTAGGTGATCTAATAAGTGCAATTTCTTTTTTTGTTTAGGAGCCTTTGGTGTCTTTCTAATTGTTTGCTATATCATTTCAAAGGGGGCATTATACTCAATAATTGGTTTGGTCACTGCTGAGTATAATGGAGTGATTACTTCTTTAGACTTTGATGATATTCTTTTTCAGTG
>NC_056739.1:731563198-731595698 GCF_019279795.1 Protopterus annectens
TTTTGTTTATAAAATCTAGGAATTTCAGGGAATATCCTACAATTGAGATATAGGTGTCCAAATTAACTGAAAGATAGTTAAAATCATCCAAAATAAAGGAGTTAATAGGGAGATTGTTTAAAGCACTGAAGAATCATAGATGGTCATCAAGGAGCAAAGAATGTATTCTGTAACAAGTTAATAGTTGCAAATATCCTATGCAGATTAATCTGTGGTTCTGTGAGTTCAATTTGTGAGTAATACATTCACTGACATGTATGAAGACGCCGCCATAGTTGTCATTGGGTCAGAAGGCATGAAAACCTTGGTACAGAGGGATTGTTCTGTTTATATTTAAACCAAATTTCAATAACTATGTAGACATAGGTGTTTTCCAAATGTAGGAGTAACTCAAGATGAGGAAACTTATTATTTTGACTTCTGCATCAAGGAAAGCGGTCTTAGTCTGGTCCAGTCTGAAGACTGATGTTAGTTATACTGGAATATCCATCAACTGGGGGCAACAGAGGCTATAGTCAACATGCAGAAGTCTTGAAATTTATTTATTTTATTTTATTTTACATTCATTGACCGGGATAATCCAACTGGATACATGTCCATTTTCAGTGGAGGCCTGGGGAGAAAAGCTCCAGTAAAAAAAACATACTAAAAAACATACAGAAAAACATATAGAAACATATATAACAACTATTAGAGAAAGGCATTAATATAGAATGTTACATCATCAGATTAACAAAATTTACAATTTACAAATTGTAATTTGTAAAAATTTACAAATACAAATACAAAATTTACAAGAAAGTACCGTTAAAAAGTGACTTAAAGAGTCAAGCATGGAAAGTAGTACTCAGGAGTGACAGTGTTAGAAATTAAGAAAGAAAGGTTAGTTTATAGAGAGTTGCATAAAGAGGTTTATAGTTCAGAATATTTTGTTTTGAGTGAAACAGGTAATTAGAGAATAATAGTTAGTCAGGGTTTGTACAAGAGCATAGCCAGTGGTTAGAGAGGAAATGCTTTAGGTTAGTTTTAAATAGTGGGAGAGGGGTTAGGGTTGTAAGGTCTTGTGGTAATTGATTCCATATTTTACCAACTGAGTTAGAGAATATGGAGTCGCCTGCTAAGTTATATGATAAGGAAGTGTGAATCAACATTTTGTTAGCGGAACGTAGATTCCTCAGGTTATTATATGACCTTATGAGGGTAGAAAGAATCGGGGTGTTGTTGGGTTGGTATAGGGCTTTGTGGGCAATTATAAGTTGGTTAAATTGTAATTGGTGAGGTAATTCAAGCCAGCCTAGTTGTTTTAGGTTCTGGTAGTGATGAGTCCTGTAAGGAGAGTTTGTAGCAAATCTGGCAATATTGTTATATGATCTAGCTAGTTTGTTAAGATTATTTTTAGAAAGATTGGTATATATGGGAGAAGCATATAATAGGGTAGAGATTAAGTGAGTTCTAGCTATTGTGGTCCTGGCTTCAGGTGTAAGGAAAGGTTTGATTCTATAGAGGGATCCGAGTTTTCTGTTAATAGTTTTTATTGTGGTGTTTATGTGAATGTCAAACTTTAGTTGATTGTCAATTGTAATTCCTAGGAGTTTGGTGGTGGGATCTGGACAAATAAGGGTACCATTACTGGATGTGAGTGTGAAATGAAGAGGGGGAGATAAATAAGAGGGTGTAAAGAGCAAAAGTTTGTTTTTTTGGGGTTCAGGAGAAGACAGTGGTTGGAGAACCATTGTTCTATAGTGGTGAAAGCTTTTTGTGTGAGAGAATGAAGTTCAGTTTGAGATGTGCCAGAACAAATTATGGTAGAGTCATCTGCATATTGAATGCAGGTAGAGAGTGGAGTAGAAAGATGAAGGTAATTTATGAAAATGGAAAACAATAGTGGTCCTAAAATGGAGCCCTGAGGGACACCTAGGGAGGTGGGAAGGAGGTCTGAAAAATGGTTTTGCCAGAGAATTGCTTGTTTTCAGTTTTCCAGGTAAGATGTAAACCAGTTCATAGCAGGATTGTCGAGAGACAGGGACTTCAGAAGGTGGAGGAGAAGTTTATGATTTACCATGTCAAAGGCTTTGGATAGGTCTACAAAGAATGCTGAAGAAAGAGTATTTTTATTGCGATTTTTGTTGATACAGTTAGTAAAGGATAACAAGGCTGTGGTGGTACTATGGAATGGCCGAAAACCATGTTGACAGTTAGCTAGGAGATTATAGTGGAGTAGGTGGTGTAGTAATTGTTTGTGGATACATTTCTCCATTATTTTAGCGAGTGGAGAGAGTAGAGCTATGGGGCGATAGTTGGAGAAATCAATGGAGTCTCCACCTTTGTGAAGAGGAATAATATGTGAGATTTTCCAGATAAATGGTATAGTGCCTTCTTTTATGATTCTATTAATCAATATGGAGATGGGATAGGCAATAGCTTTGGCTCCTATTTGAAGGTATTCTGCTGGTAATTTATCAGTTGAGGGGGTAGTAGGTTTTAATTTTTGAAGTAAGGAAGAGATATAGGAGGTGGATATAGGTTTGAGGTGGAAGGGGGGAGGAATGGAGCTTGGAGTGGGCAATTTGGAGGTATCAGGTTTTTGTTGATTTGCTAGATTTAGTATAGCAGAAGTAAAGAAAGCATTAAAGGCATTTGCTGTTTGTGTTGGGCAGTCAGGGTTGGAGCCTAGTGGATTAGGCGTGGCTACTTTGCCTGGGGATAGTAGTGTGTTAATAGTAGTCCAGAACTTTTGTGGTTGTTGAAGAGACGATTGTTGTAGCTGGATATAAAAGTTCTTTTTATCTTGTAGGATAGCTTTTTTGTTATGTTTCTTTGTTGTCTAAAAGTTTGGTGATCAGTAGTATGTCTTGTGGCACGCCATTTTGCCCAAGATTTGTTTCTACTAAGGATTAGTTTCTTAGTATGATTTGAGAGCCATTGAGCTGGTTTAGTTTTCATTCTTATGGAGTGCATTGGGGCATGATGGTCTAAGATTGCCAGGAATGTGGTATTGAAGTAGTTAACTGCTTCATTTATAAGGAGAGACTTAAGAGGTGACCAGTTGCAATGCTTAAGTTTGGTTTGAAACAGTTCATGGTCAAAATGTTTTTTGGTACGGGCTGCTCTGACTGAAATAGGGATAGCTAAACTTGTTTTATGTCTGATAATATATATTAGAGAGTGGTCTCTAAGGTCATCTGGGAGGGTTCCTGTTGTATAGTTTTGCTGTGGACAATTTGTTAGTATCCAATCCAGGATGCTTTCTTTATTATTAAGTTGATTTGTTCTAGTTGGAGAGTTTATAGCTTGTGAGAAGCCAAACAGGTTGATCAGGGTGGATGGATTAGTGTGGCTACATAAATTCCAGTCAATATTAAAGTCTCCTAGGAGTATTGTTTCCTGAGGGAGATTTGAAGAAAGCCAGTTTAGTAAGTTTTCTAGTATTGTAGTATTTTTACCTGGGGGAAGGTAGGTGCAGATGATGTTAACTGATTTATGAGAGTTAAGCTGCAGTTTAGACATAATTATTTCTACATTATTATCTGAGGGTAGGTTATGATTTATTTTGGTAATTTGCAGTCCTGCTTTATAAAAAATTGCTACCCCTCCACCTTTTTATTTGTGCGGTCTTGTCAAAAGATATTATAGCCTGGGGGGAAAATTTCGTTATCTTTTATTGTGGGTTTGAGCCATGTTTCTGTTAAGCAGAGGATGTCGAACTGCTGAACATCTAGAAGGGCATAAATTTGTGCTATTTTGTTGCAAATACTACGTATGTTTAGATGGGCTATTGAGAGTAATTGGGAGTGATTTGGAGGGTTTGGTTGATGGTAAAGGGATTGTTTTGTATTGGTTGCAGTTAGTGGAGGGTGGGGAAGGGTTTGGACCAGGGTTGGGGTAAATGTCTCCATCTATTAAGGAGTGGAGTAGTATAAAGTTGTAGTATTGGAGAGACTTACAATGGTAGTCAAATAATTTTCTATTGTTTAGAATTGAGTATTTAATATGAATTAGACAATGATATTTAGCTTGAAAGTAACTGGGCTTGTAGATGGCATTGAGAAAGCTTGTAGATAAAGCTGGATAAGGTGTTAGAGTTTGTTTGGAAGGGATGGTAAGAGTAGAGAAGAGGGGTTGTTCATAGGAGGTTAGGAGGTAAGCAGTGGTAAGCGTAGCTAGGAGTGAGAGTACTAGTAAAAATTGGCATTGGTAAGGCATGGCAGAGGAGTGTATAGTAGGTATTAGAGGGGAAGGACTGAGAGTAGGGATTGACTTGTGGAAGATTAGGCAAGTGGTAGTGGGTGGAGATATATTCCTGAGGGGAGTGGTGATAAAAATGTAGGGGTGTGGCTGGTAGTGATAGTATGAAATGAGAGGTGCAGGCCCATAGTTTGTGAAGCAACCTGGACTGTGTGCATCTCAACCCATGCTAGCACATATTAGATCCCCCTGGAATGAGACCGGCTTTTTAAGCAATTATTGTAGCCAATTATAATGTCTTTGCAGCTAAGCATCATTCAAGGTGAAGGAAGGAACCCACACAGTACTAGTGTCTTACCTCCATTTGCAACATGCATAGAAAGTCCTGATATGTCTGTCTTCATATTATTCAGGGTTTAACATATCAAGTCATTCATTCCCACATACACTACTACCATATTATAACCATATTTGTCATGAGTTAGGATCCTTAAGATCCTTGTAACAGCAAAAGATCCTGGCACCTCAAAGATAACTCGCTGTAGCCATCTCCTTGATGACCTTCATGAGCGATGAGACAGAGTGCCTCACAACAGTCAGCTATCACTACACCATCCCAATTGCTGCAGTGGTTTAAAGTGAAAGATTTGAAGTACGTTTGCTCAGAGTGACTATTTGTGGTTGCTATGCATGAGTTGGAAGAGTGGCCTGATTTTTGCTGAGACTTAATCTTACTTTTACTTCATATTTATTCATTTTATATATTTATTTTTCTATTTTCTATTTATATTTATGTTTACATTTATAGCAATAACTCCATCTGCTATATCTGTATCTGTATATTCTTCTAATTAACACCTGCATCTGTATCTATAGCTATATTTGTATCTGTACCTAGAAGTGTGTTAATCGCCTTTGAGCATTAATTACATTAGTACTTTTTGAAGGGTGAGTATTTTTTATCTTGTTAAGCTTCAGGTGTGAGTGTATATGACCTAGGTAAATACAAGTCTAACTGCCCTAAACCGGCATTCTAAGCCTAGCCAATAACCTGAGGTGTGAATCAAACTCTTTACTTTGTGCCCATAAGGTAAGGACCTTAACCATTATGCCACGCCCCCTCCTATGTGCACACATTTCTCTGTATGACTGTGTGATTATATTTTTCCAGATTTGACAGCAGTTCCATACCTAGCCTTTAGAAAGCAATGCAGAATTCATCATGTTGCTTTTCCTCTTAATATTTATTTGGTCTCATATACAGTGACCCCACCTTTGCATATTTAGACTAAAGACCTTTCATCATCTGTTCCCTACAAAACACATTAATGAGCATGAAGTTTACATTCCTACAGAAATGTCTTACTGTATGTCTTAATATCACCACAATGTTATTTTTTTAAGGAAACATAACCCTTATTTTCAAACAGTTAAGAACATACATATCTTTAAATGGTTTATTTTACACAGAATTTAAACAAATTAAATTACTACCTAGCTTCAAACTTAGTTCTTTCACTGAATTGACTCATTCAAAACAAATATTATCACCTTTAACACTCAGGAGTAGACTAATTGTTTAATGTATTTAATATTTGCTTGTTGGCATTTTATATTCAGTAAACAAAATACATGTACTTACTGAGCTTAGAAGTCTCCCAGTTAGATTTCTATAGTTGCTACTCGATTTGTCCAAAAGACTGTTGTCAAATAACACATTTGTTACCCTCAGAGACAGAGGGAAGATGACAACATTAGGAGTGACATCTGTCAAAGTGAAAACATTCTTCTGTAAGTCATATAGTATGTGGCTAAAATTGATGATTACTTTGCATGTTGTTAGTTTTAGTCATTGCTTGTGTAGAACACAATATCCTCAACATTCATCTGATTATCCATAGTCTGCAGTATGGTTTGGTGGTCCCCTAACTTCCTTGTGAATGGTGATTTTCTATCATTGCACTTACATTATATAGTTATTTCTAGTGCCACTGGACTTGAAAATGCATCCAAATATAAATCTATTAAACATTTTCCCATGCATAGATTCATTCATTTCCATTCATCCGCTCTGTCATACCAGTTAATCTGTTTCTGTGTAGCATGAAACTATTGCCTGTGCTCAGTAGGCAAAAGGTTGAGAATCTAAAAACAAGAGAGAGATATTGTGATTTTCGTATCTGTCTTGTCTCATGACACTGTCCTCTGATCATCCCACAACTGATATTGTCCTGGTTAGGGTCATTGCAAATGCTATGGTAGTTATTTTTGAAATAAGGAAGTTCCTTTTTAGCAGAAGAAAGCTAACAAAATCACCACTATTTTGTAATTATTGCCAGTGTCATAAGTACAAGAGAAAAACAAAAATTAAAGTAGAGCTGCGTGATGGTAATCTCCTTTAACTGTAAACATTTGAACGTAAGATTAAGGATCCGGTATTTTCTGCAGAATGGGATTTGGGCACAGGTCTGTCTTTTAGCTAGATTTTAATAGCAGCATGTCGAAAAAGAAAATACTGTAGTTAGTAGTAAAGATCAGATGTTGACAAGCTGTTAATGTGTCAGAGTTTTACTGGCAATTAATTTAGTATTGTAAGCTTCTGGGTATTTCTGAATCCATTAACATTAATTTAGGTGGTACAGAAAGCAAGGCATTGTTAAATAATTAATTTACAAATGTACAAAGAAATTATGTGCCTTATATGAAGGCAATCTAGCATATCAGCTTGCATATCATTTCTCACAGCATGTTTCTTTAAAACAAATGCATTTTAACTCTATCCAAACATTTTCTTTTTTGAACCCTTACTTCCACCACTGACATTCATCCAGCTCCCCACAAACCTATTCACCCTTCCTTCTGGGAGAAAAAAGATCCTCGTATCATATACCTTACATCACAGGGACCTTCTTCCTGCCATGACAGGCCACCTTGTAACAACTTTTGAATGAGGCTGCTGTCCATCTCCGCCAAAGGGAGAAAGTTGTATGAAAGGTAAATATGTTGGTGGGATACAGATTTTTTTTAAAGCATGTTAGATGAGAAACCCTAACCAGTGTGGAGCAGAGGAACACCGTACATCTCTTTCATGTTAATCACCTAGAGAGGCCAGTCCACAAGACAACTGGCAGAAAATCTATCAGCACTAGAGATTTCATCATATGAGCATTAAAATACCTGCTACTGTACTGCTGTATCTCTGCATGTGGTCATGTAACCTAACAATTTGACTCACACCTTAACTATAATTAAAGAGACATGGTTAAAAAGACTAAGCATAATGAACAACGACAAATGTAAAAACTGCAAGAAATGTCTAAATGAGATTTTACTGTTAAAATTGTGCTTCAGTTGAGTTTAGTGTAATGTTTACAAAGTAACACAGTAAAAATAAAAGTGCCTGAATTAATAAAAAGCCCAGGTCATTTGTTAATTTTAAGTGTGTTTTTTGCTTTTGGATCTTTCAATTGGTACTTTATTTAATGTTTGTAATGCATTAAAATATTACCTGAAGTATATGCCTGGAAAACTGATAACAAATTAAATTAATTATAATTATAGCAATAAGGTTATTCCTGATGTCCCATTACTATGCAAAGTTATCATTCCATAGGCACTCAGCTATGCCTTGCACCACAGTAAGGCACTACAGGATCATAGCTAAGAAAACAACCCTAAATCAAAACTTATTGCTAAACAAATACAAATGGCAATTAAATATAAATTGTTTATATAATAAACACATATTACTCTTACACTTAATTCTTATCAAATTAATATATATAGATAGAAGAACTGATGTAGATACGCACGTATTTATTTATTTATTTTATTATGTTAATGTCTCTGTTCCTATAAATGTACTCATGTGCTCATCTGATTTATTTCTGTTGATCTATCCCCCTGCTTCTCATGTCTTTCACTCTGCTGTATTTTGTACTGTCTTTATTTAGTTGAAGCAGATTGGTTCTTTGTTATACAATAACTAATAATCCTAATGAAACAACATGTAGACAACAGATATTACTGCCTGAGCAACCATGCATAATTTGTTAGGATTCTCCCTGCATCATACCTTAAGTAGCGAATTTAAATGATATGATGCGTTTAGACTCTAGAGGATGTAGAGAAGTTATATGGGAACTTTGTTTTCACAAGGAAACATTTTTGTGGGTTATTATTCCAAACATGTGCAGTAAATGAAATGGTGATACTCTGAACTGCTTGTAAGTACAGACTCAATGTGAAAATCAAAATTGCAAGATTGTAATTGTGAGCCAAGCAACTTTGGAAAATAAATTATGACTGCACACAAAATATAGTGAATGTCAAAATTCACTGTATTTTAAAGTGGTTCTACTATGAAATGCCAACTTCCTGAAAGTTGACATTTCAAAACAACAGAAAAAATGCCTGAGAACCAAAAGGATGAAAAACTCTTTTTGCCTTTTTTTTTCAGAGGGGCAAGCCCCCCCCACTTGCACCCCCATGTGGGTTATGAGTATCCCTTCACCCCTGAATTAATATATACCAACTCCATGATTGCACCAACTCAAAGAAGGGATAAATCTCCCTAAAAAGTGAACCATTGCTGGTATACAATTAGAAATTGCACTTGAAATGATTTCCAATGAAAAAGAAAACATTTGGTGTTATACTTTTTTCCTGCGGAATACTGATGCTAGGTCAATTTCTCTTCACACATGTATACAATAGCCCTTTAACATGTGTGGGTGTGCACATGTGCTTTATTTTGATATGGAATGAGTGTAAGAGTAAGTAAATGTGTTTCCTCTGTAACATTCTGGTCTGACATTAACTACATAAGTAGAAGATATGGAGACACAAACCTACCACATTGGAGCGGGAGCTTTGTATTCCCAATAGGATGTGTTTGAGCACCCCCCCCCCACACATACCTTCTATTTAAATATTTTAACTCTAAGAATGTCATCTCATAGTAGGAGGAATACCTCAAGTTATCCCAGCCTTAGAGTTTTAGCATATGTTCGCCCTATTCAGGCAGTCTTGCTGTTTCAAAGACTATAGTTTAGGCCCTCAGAATTTCAACAGGAACCCCATGTGGGCATGTGGCTTGTGACTGTTTGTGTCCTGCAAAGGATTAGTTTCCTTGCCTTGAGTCCACTGTCTTTTAGGAAAGGCTGCAGCTCTCTAGTGACACAGAATCTGGCATTCCGAAAACACATGAACGAAAGTATAAATTAATGAATTTTCAGTGTTTGTTTTTATAAATAAGAAAGAATAATTGCAGCAGATATAAATGTATATTAATAGAATGCATTTTCTTGTATAGTGCAGTGACACTAGAAATATACATGACTACAAAGATAACATATCAAACACATTCTTATTTCTTTTTCATAAAATATTGCTTTATTGTATGATAATGCAGTCTAGAGTATAAACACAATTGAATAAATACTTGTGAAAAAGTCAGTTTTAATGATGATATATTATGTATAAATCACTGCAAAAAATTATTGTTGCATATCAGGTTTTCATTTGTATTCGTATGCTATTCAATTATAAATTATTTTTACCCATTCTCATTGTTATCTGTCTTCATGAACTAAAATAAAGAAAATGTTTAGGTCTTTCCCCAAACTGGATTTAAGCTACTGAATAATTTTCTTGGGTGGCGAAAGCCAGGGTACCTTTTTGGCTAGGCTTATATAGGCCCTAGGGCCAATAGCCTAGTACCTACCTATGAACCTATGAATTTGGATTTCATTTTGGAGAAAGAATTACACACACATACACACACACACACACACACACACACACACACACACACACACACACACACACACACACACCAGCTACATAAAATCTTAAAAAGGCATGAGTTTAAGTTAAACAAGCAAATATCAGCATAACTTACTGTTCACGGTGAGGCTGGACACAATAAAGTCAAATGTCAGAGTGCTCCTCTTCAGCACGAGAGATGACAGAACCTCTGACGCATTTACAGCTGGAGTAGCATTCACCTGGTATTGAACTGTAGCCTGTACAAGCTGGCTAACATTGCTGTACAAATTAAACAATCACACTTGTAAAAAATAAATATTTTATGAGTCAATATTATGACAATTCTGCTTCTATAACAAAATGTTGCTATTCTTTCTAGATTTTTTTTGCTCCTTCTCTATACAAGTCATCTTCTCTCACGCTATTACTGTAGTATGATCTAATTTGCTAATGACTAGCATCTCAATATTTTATTTATTTATCCTTATTTATTTAATGACAGTGTTAATGAATTTATCAAAGAAATCTTCTTCAGATGTGAACCAGGTCACAGCAAAGAGGTTGTGGTAAAATAAATGTCAGAATTTACAGCCATAAATGAATCTATAATGAAGCAGCAAAGATTGTTACCAGACACAATACTGATATAAGCTTTCAACATAATTATAAAAAAAAGAAAAAAAAGCAACAGTCAAAGTAAAACCTATAAAATCAGTCGAAAGCAAACAACAGTGTGAGCTTAACTGTGTGTGTTTGCACGTGTGTCTGAGGGAATCTCAACAACTGCTTGCAGACTGATTGATGTTGGAAGTTACTATTTCACTCAGGGGAGATTTATTATTTATTTATTTATTTACATTTGCTTACTGGGTAGTATGCAACTGGGCCAGGGGCCCATTTTCAGCAGAGAACCAGGGAGATACGCTCCAAGACAAGTGTTTGACAAAAAAACATAGCAATGAAAAAGATAAATAAATTACACATAAGAAAGAGGTAAGATACAATTTCTGAGTGCAGATAAGTGAAGCAAAAAATGTACAAGAAAAAGAGGTAAAATACAAAATCTGAAGTAAGATGATGAACATAGATAATGAATAGTAATTATAGACAATGATAATAATAATAGATATTGAGATAAGAGAAGTTTACCTAGTCTTGCTTGAGTGTAAAATGGACAGATGTTTTAACTCCTGACGTTTTTGTCCTCCATATACTACTCCTCAGTTGCTGTTTCACATAGGAAATCACACTGGTGTGTTTTCTTTGTGTTGGCAGTGAGTCCAATATTTTTCTGCATCGTGTTTCTCCATTATTGTGATAAATGACTAAGATGCTTAAAATTACAAAACCACTTTCCTCCTCAGCACAATTCTTAATGCAATCTGAAGAAAGCTACCAAAGATGAAAGTGCTTGCAATGAAGCTTTGTAATTTCAATGCACAAGTGGAGCGTTTTGGTCTAATGCTATTTTCCCTTTTTTATTCATATTCCTATCTCATAACATAATCTATTCAGCTGTCACACTAAACAGTATAAACATGCACATTTTGGTCTGTTCTGTCTGCATTTGCTGCTTTTTTCTTTGTATTAAGCATGCATTTGTGCCAGTATATATTTATGTATGTATATATGTATGTACGACTGTATGTATTTGTTTATTTGATCAGGTAGCGTCCACTGAGCCTATTGCATATGTATTATCCATACACATGACTGTCTGTTTGAAGGTAGGGCAGTAGCAATATGGTATAACTGTAGAACTGCAAAAAAAAACATCGTATTCAAGTATCGTATGATACTGCCTGTTGTTCTACTAAATAATGAACATCAAAGAAAATGCCCTAGCTATAGTCAGGTCCATTTTGTGTTACTGCATTTACATTTTTTTTTAAATTTTCAGCACTACTGCTATAAATATAAGAGCAGTTAAATAATAGAATATTCATTTATCTACATTTGATGACCAACCAGAACTGATCAACTGGGTCTTTGGCCCTTACTCATTGGACATATCAAATGGTGTTTATACTTATTTGGAGAAATGTTGCCAAACACCAGGAAATATTGTTCTGTGTTTCTAAACTTCAAACATTTCAGTTTAAAGTTTATTTGGGCACTTAGTAGTTAAGACTAAGTCATTTGTATCAGAGATTTCTTCCATAAATGTTTCCGTTTTTGTTGCAAAACTCATTGGACACAGCTTGCAATCTATACAGGAAGGAGAGGGGATGCAAAACCCATTGGACAAAGCTTGCAATCTTTGCCGGATGGAGAGGGAATGCTGACCAAAGCAGATTCTTTGGGATGTTTACACTAAGCCATTTATGCAGGAAAATTGTTAGCTCCTATTACTTCCAGTGTCAGTTCAAATATTATTTATTTGTTTTCTTTACAAATTTTACAATGTATAAAGGTCTGTGCACTTTGTTGTTATAATTGACTGTACAGACTCACCAGCCATTTCTGTTGTGGGACATTTGTATTCTAACAGATCAACTGTATTGCCAATGGCTATTTCTCAATTTCAGCTTGTTTTTGCTGTCTTTGGTATACAACTTTCTACTACTGTGGAAACAATTATGACAACTACTTTATCTGTATCTCCTGCAGTTGTTTCTCAAACTGATGTTACTTATTTTCTTGGGCATACAGCACAACTTACATTGTTGAGGAACCATACTAAAATTTCCCATTTGTTGCACTTTGAGACCGATGACAATGACTCTTCTGCATATTGGGCAGATATAATTTTAGGAAGTGTACAAGTTTCCACAGCTAATGTCGAGCTTTCAATTAAATTTCTCCTAATGCAGCAGTTGTTTCTAATGGTCCAGTACTAAACCAAAAGAAGGACATCCAAAGAACAGTACCTTCTACGTTTCAAACTTTTGTTTATTCAGGATATGTTTTTTCTTTTGCAGATGTGGTCAAATGCTCCATGAACTATTAGTGGACAAAAGCCAATGCATCGAAGATCAGAATCCCTGAATTGCATTCACAAAAAAAACCCCAAAAAAAACAAAAAAAAAACAGCCAAACAAACATTTTTTTAAGTGTTTTTTGGCAGAGGTTAACCCCCTTGCATTCTCATATCTCCCTCACACTCCCTTGGACTTACATATACCAACTCTATGGTTGCACCGACTCAAGGAAGGGGGAATTCTCCCATAAAGGACATCACTGCCAGCATAACTGACCGATAGTGATTTTCTACTGAGGAATTCTGATCATCTGTGGGTTGAACCTCAAGCAACTGAAACCTAAGGGTTCAAGCTTCATCTACCTATACCATTATAGTTCCATGATATGTCCAGGCATTAAACCAAGAATGTCAGTTTTTACATCACTGACTTGAAGAAAGGTTGAGAGGATTTCAGTTGCTGATATGTCTACCACATTTAATAGGCAGTTCATGGCTTTGGATTTTATAGCCTTTAAATATTTCTTATGACTCCATCAAAACCAGTAGTACGTATTGGCAGTGGTAGCTCATGGTACAGGGTGCGGGGCTGCAACCCCACCAAGAGGGATTTTTTTCTCTAGTTGCTTTAACTTAAAAATAGTTGATTTCCTTTTTCAGAACTTGGAACTCTAAGAACATTTTGGATTTTGAGGTGTTATACATATAGTTAAAATAATTTAAATTATGCACATAAAACATATTGCTGGTCTTAGAATTTCAGAAAAAGTGCTGAACTCTGTTAAAACAGAATTTTTGCAAAATGCAGAGCTGCATTTACTATCATTAACATTACTTAATTATCTGAGGTTCAAAATCTCCTTACAGAATTTTAAATTTTCATTTGATTATTTAAGCTACACAGCTTATATTCAAACATGAATGAGATACACAAAGAAATTATTAGGAATAGTGTCCTGATATAAAAAACATTGCAAGCGCTGCTAACTGCCATCGAAAAGTATACATAACAGACAATTTTGAATTAGTAATATGATATACATAAAAGAAGTAATTTCTGAAATATGGAATACTGCAACAGTATTAAATATGAAGAAACACATTTACATGCACATGTTCATGTTAAGCAATATTATTTATAAGACTGAATTGCTATCTACTGTAATGTTTCTACCCACAAAAAACATAAATGTAAATTACTTGCCTGAAAAGTATCAATGGAAATTTCATAAGAGTGTTTCTATAATAAGGCACAAGGATTGGCTGAAGCTGAAAACAAATTAAAAACATGAATTATATGAATATTTAAAAATGGACCTTATCAAACAATTCTGTAAACTCTTGCATTAGTTATTATAGAAATTTGTTGTGAGCAGAGGCAGCATTACATGTCTGATATAAGCTTGAAAATAAATCAACAATTGTATACTAAGATAGTTTTTCTTGTTCAACAGTTGATAGTTGTCTGGAAATATAATTTATACATCAGATCTATCATGGATCTTTTATCTGAAAGTATACAAAGAGGTGATAAGAACTGGCACATTGGTACATAGGGATGAAGACCTTACTGTGCCACAGATTACCTAATTTCCGTTAGTGGCACAGGTACAGGAGAGGCCGCAGAAGGAGAATGAGAGTGAGCATCCCTACTGGGGGAAAGAGGAACTGCAGACGGAGCATGGGAGTAAGCATCCCTAGTGGGTACAGCAGGGGCCAGAGAGGGAGGATGGAAGTGAGCATCTCTAGTGGGTACAGGAGAGGCCACAGAAGGAGGATGGAAGTGGGTAACCCTAATGGGAGCAGGAGGGGCCTGCAGAGGGAGGATGGGAGTGAGAAACCCTAGTGGGTACAGGAGGGACCTCAAAGGAAGGATGGGAGTGAGCATCCCTACTGGATACAAGAAGAGTCTCAAAGGGAGGATGGGAGTGAGCATCCCTAGTGGAGGCAGAAGGGGCTGCAGAGGGAGAATAGGAATCAGCATCTCTAGTGGGTACAGGAGGGGCCACAGATGGAGGATGGAAATGAGCATCCCTAGTGGGTGCAGGAGGGACCATAGAGGGTGGATGTGAGTCAGCACCCCTAGTGGGTACAGGAGGGGCCGCAGAGGGAGGATGGGAGTCAGCATCCCTAGTAGGTACAAGAGGGGCCTCAGAGGGAGGATGAGAGTGAGCATCCCTAGTGGGTATAGCAGGAGAAGCCGAGGGAGGATGGGAGTGAGCATCCCTAGTGGGTACAAGATGGGTCTCAAAGGGAGGATGGGAGTGAGCATCCCTAGTGGGTATAGCAGGAGAAGCAGAGGGAGGATGGGGGTGAGCATCCCTAGTGGAGGAATGTATGCAGTCTAGGCTCATTGCAATATGCAGCATACAAGTCTGGTGAGCTCTGTGCTTCAACAGCAGTGAGCCACCTCGATGTGAGGATGTCCATGTGCAGACATGTGCATGCATCTCCTGAGGGCAGCACCTGCAAAGCTGACAAGCCTACCAGGGGAGAGGAAAGTAGGCCATATCCCACAGCAGCAGTATGAAACCACACCATTGTCCTTGATCTTCTTGTCCTGATCCCCAAGGCACGTGCAGGTCCAAATGAGGAAAAGATCTGATGGCAGCCGATGATCAGCTGCAGACAGAAAAAACAAAAAGGTGATATGTAGCAGCTTGGGAAAATTTTCTAAGCCTTTCTCTGAAGCCCATCTTGTACCCATTAGGGAAGCTCACTCCCATTCTCCATCTTGTAATCAATGAAGAGACTCTATCTTCATACCATTGATTGCTAGATATACTATCTCCAAGATTGTACAAGTTAAGTATACCTATAAATAGGGAAATATATGAGTCTGCTTGAACTCAAATGTACCGATGAGCAATCTGCCATGAGTAGTTTCTCCATGAGCAGCAAGAAACATGACTGATTTAAGTAAAAAATGTTCTTACAGGCAAATGTCCAGAGCATAAATGATGCACACAGCAGGGTTAAGGAAGGAGTGTATCTGCAACTATCTTAACTTTAATTCACAGCTAATTTGCATCTTAAATTCTCATAAACTAATATTGCTTGCAAAAACTACTCTGTATAATAGAGAAAGGATTCTCAAAACAGATATGAAGCAGATCATTGCTGTATTCTAAATTCCTGAAACAGAAGCAAATACTGCATAAAAATGAACAATTTTTCACAGGGATTATCATGTTGAATGTATTTTTTTGTCTGTGAGAACTACTGCCTAATGTTATTTGTTTTAGGTTTCTAGGTCTTCAGGTCTGCTGTAGAAAGTAGAACTATGAATGGCCATATGAAAGTTTCTCTTATAATTCTTATTTGATTTCCTTTTTTAGGACTTAATACCATCTTAATAACTGTATTATAAGTCGGAAAGTGAGTGAGTCAGTGACCCATATTCTTGCAGAATTTTTCATTGTCTAAATCTACTTAATTATGTAGTCATAACACTTCTCACCCATTTAAGGATCTCAGTAGACAAATTGCTGTAAGGTTGTGATGAGCTGTTTGTCAGATCTTGTTGGTAAATGGTATTATTCAATATAAATGAGATGTTCACTCCATCTGAAATGATATAACAAGAAAATAATGATATTCCAACTATATCGGTGTATAATATAGTAAATAAACACCACATTGAGTTAAATCCTATTTAATTTGTGCATAAAACTCCAAGTAAGTGTAATCAAAATGCAAATGTAATATAAGAATTCAACTTTTATAGTGTATAAGAAAACATCTGGCTTGACATAAAAAAACATGATGTCTCTGTGTTGTAAACTGCTTGGAAACAGGTATTCCTCTCTAGTAGGGTCACCTTGGTGGTCTGGAGCAATAAGGCCTTGTCTGAGCCCAGGCAACTGGGTTTCAATTCGCACTGTTTGGGTGACTAATGGAGTGGCAGTGGGGTGGCAGTGAAATTGATATCACGTGTGGTGATCCCTGGCAGAGACTGAGGATGCAATGGGAGAGGAGGTGGAGGGTGGACATGGCTGAGCTGCTGCTAAGGTGGTGCAGTATGCCACAATGTTGCCATTACATGCCCACTCCTCAGAAAAAAACACAGATAGTAACAGTGACGGGGAGCATGGGTAGATCATAAGGAATCATCCCTGATTGATGGAATGACAACACTGCCCCCCCCCCCCCACACACACACACACACACACAGAATACCCTTAAGATCCACATTGGCCCTGGCAAAAATTTGCTAATAGTCCAGGGGAGAACTAGAGCAGTTGGTAGACACAGAAATGGATGTGGGCCACCCGAACATTTGTCTGGATGATGATTAGGGGAGCCCCAGCAAAAAGAATTATGCTGAAAAGAGGGAACCTTTGATTTTAATTTTTGTCTGAAGAAATTTCTTATACTTAATAGAAATGAAAGAGCTCATTTTCAAATAAAGTGAATTCATCGTTCTCCTGGTCGGTTATGATCTTTTGTTTTGTTTCAATAGTTTAGTTTTGTTTAAAAAACAAAAAATATGCCGCTGGAGTAACTCAAACTAAGAATATGTTTTTATGAATGTCACCAATATTAATGAAATGTAGCCGTTTGTGAAAATGGCTCTTGACAGCATTAGCAAAATATGGAATTCAGAATCACTACCAAGTAAGAAACTGCCAAGAACGATGTGATATGTAATGGAAATAACCCACAGGTCTTTAATGAAAGCAAAGAAAGAAAGAGACACATAAACATATAAACAAAATGATAAACTGCAAAAGCAAGTCATTTTTTCAAGGTGTTCAAACAAGGTGGTCAACCCCCCCCCCCCCAATGACTCCTGTCAATCCAGAGTGCCTCTACTCCAAAATCTTTCTGGATTGCTGACCTCCTCAATGTGTCATGCAGAGCAGGCTTGATTTAATCCTTTCTGTCGTTATTTAAAGCTTGTGACTATAAGTTAGAGAAGGACACAGTCTGACTGTAGACTACCATCTTTGAAGTCAGTCCGTACCTGACCACTGTAGTCTGGTACAACACCCATAGTAATACAGCCCTGCACATGTCCACCACTCTGTCACCTGATCCCTTTTATACGCACATCCAGACGCTTAAACTCCTTCACTTCAGGTAACTACCCCCAGTCACCTAAAGAAAGCAACCTGGTGTTTTCCAACACAGAACGATGTCCTCTGATACAGAGGTGTATTGTCAGTTCTATTGTTTTACTCTCTAGTTTTCCTGATAGTCTCACTCCTAGTTTGATTCTGCATTGTTCTGGAGAAAGAGTGCATGCTGAATTGAAAAGTTAAAAAATAATAATTTTATCATTGTATTTATCTTCTGTAGCTTTTCTGTCATTTTCATGCATAATTCTGATCTACACAAGTATTCTTGTAAAAGAGCCTTATATAGAATTAGAAAACAATATACAGACCTATTGGTATGATAGAAGCTGGGTCCACATTTAAGTCTGTAAACTGACGGATGTTATTAACTAGTGTCTGGCGTATAGTACTGTCATTTATTGCTCCTTTGGTGAAGAATATACTGAGACTGACAAGAAAGGATTCATTCCTACAGTCAAAATAAGGAATGATGTTTAAATTATTGCATTTCTGGTAACACATTTACATAGAACAAGTGCACTGATGTGACACAAAATGAATGCGATAATGATTGCAGGTTTAGAAATGCAGAGGAAGTAAAACTCACAAAAATATATATTATTTTACAGGTTACATCCCAAATAAAAGAGAAAGACATTTATAGATATTCTCAAAACAGTTGTATTTGTATGAAGCACCAATTCATTGTTCAAAGATACAGCTGCCACGTTATACTTGCAAATTGTAATCTTTACAACAATATCGCAGAATGATAGACAAATAAGTAAAATCCTCAAAATTCACACAAGTATAAATAAACCACAACTTGCATTATATTCTACACATACAGCTATCTACAAGTGGAACTGATGAAAGAGGTGATGCCTACCTACCCATTAGTTACCTCTTTGGTGTACTGTAACTGTTGTGTAAGAAGTGCTGTTCTGCCCACATGCAATTACATTTGTACAGCAGTACAGCTGCAGTGTAGTAGGTGCTGTTGTATGTCCCTTTTAATTGCATCCATGCCACAGTGCGGCTGTGAATAAGTGCTGTTGTATGCATATAGTTATATCAGCATTGCAATATAATTGTGATGTAATAAGTATCGTTCTACCCCATTTTCTATAGCCACACTGCAGTATGGTTGAGCTGTAATAAGCACTGTTGTATATGCCTTTTAGTTATAACACTGCAGTATAATTTAGTTGTTCTAGTTTACATTACTTACAGTTATACTGCAGTATGGTTGTGATGCAATAATTGCTGCTGTACGCATCATTTAGTTACATCCACAATGCAGCATGACTGTGATGTAATAACTTCTTTTATGCATCTGTTTGTTACATCTTCAATACAGTGTAACTGTGATGTAATGCGTCCTTTTGTATGTACCTCTTTTTTCATATGTACTGCTGTGTGGTAGTCATGTAGTAAGCACTATACTATGGTTGTTTTGTGGAAAATGTTCTTATATGCACCTATTTACATCTGCACTGCAGTATATTTGTGTGGGAACAAATCATGTTATACACGTGCTAGTTATAGCAGCACTACAGTATCCTTATAATGTAATAAGTGCTGTTCAATGGAATAAGTCATGTTATACACGTGTTAGTTATAGCAGCACTACAGTATCCTTATGATGTAATAAGTGCTGTTCAATGGAATACGTCATGTTATACACGTGTGCTAGTTATAGTAGCACTACAGTGTCCTTATGATGTAATAAGTGCTGTTCAATGGAAAAAGTCATGTTATGGATTGGATACTTGTATCCCACCTTTCGCTCATATCCCTAGCTGGATGTCTGCCTGACACCCTCAGCGATCACCAACCACCATTTCTACTAAGATGTAAAACACCCCAAATAACCCAAGAAACAGTATGAGAAATTAGAAATAAAAAACATTTTAACCTTAATAACTTTAACATGGACCTAAAAAGCTGTAACTGGACCCCCTTGAAAAAATTAACACTTGACAATGCAGTCTCTACTTTAATACAACCTTCATAAATATACTTAACCACCATGCCCCCAGAACCATTAGAATTAAAAGTAAATATGCCCCCTGGCTAACTAAAGACACAAAAGTATTATTCAAAAATAGGAACAAAGCCTGGACACAATTTCATGAGAGTAAAACACAAATAGACAAACAAACCTACCTTGAACTATGGAACAAGACCAAAAAACTTATTAAAACAGATAAAATCTCCTACTACTGACATATTCAAAATAAATATTCAAATAAGCCCCAGAAATTCTGGGCAGCAATCAACTCAGTCTTTCAGCCAGGGAAAACTTCCACCCCAATCTAAAAACAGTAAACAAACATAACAATTTCCCCACACAATTCAACATGTTCTTTACAGAAACTATCCAAGCCCTTGCAAATAACCAAACTAGCTTTAATAACCCCACTCCAACAAAATCATCTTCTCCACATGAAACAAAAAGCTATGGCCCCCACTTTAACTTTCATTCAGTATCTATCAAGACCATACAAATACTTCTTCACAAACTCAAACTAACCACCTAAGCCATTCACAAGCTACCCACAGAATATCTACAACTACCTGCTGAAGCTATAGCCTATCCTGTCACTATCCTAATTAACAAATCCCTCTCCAAGTGTAAAGTACCCCACGTATGGAAAATATCCCATTTAATACTACTTCACAAAGGGGGTAACTCTTTTGAACTCAATAACTATCGGCCTATAGCTATACTATCCCCCTTATCAAAAATCCTTGAGAGGCTAATTCACACATAACTGATAGAATATCTGCTAGAAAACAAACTACTATCTATACAGCAACATGCCTTTAGACTCTTCCATAGCACTACCACCGCACTTGCATCATTCACTAACACCATTAATAATCAGAAATAATGGACTGCTCATATCTGCTAAAGTCTTAGATTTATCCAAAGCTTTTGATATGATCAATCACCCAAAGTCTTACATGCACTCTCTTTCCTAAACCTCAGTACCTCTTCTACTTCTTGCTTTAAGAGTTATCGATCTGGGAGACAGCAAGCTGTAAAATGGCAAAACCAAATATCCTCCTTGCTACCTGTTTCCCTAGGGGTCCCCCAAGGCTCAATCTTAGGTCCTTTACTATTCACCCCATTCATTAATCAACTTCCATCCACCACACCTAAGGCCTCTATAGTACAATATGCAGATGATACCACTATATTATGCACAGCCCCCATGCTAGATCACCTTCTCTCTCAAACACAAGAGTGCTTCTCTCTAGCTGAAACTTGGTTCACCAACCAACTTCTCATTCTTAACCCATCCAAAACAAAATGACTCCTCTTTAGCTCACACAGATCCCTACCCCCCAGAGATAACTTCGTAATCTCCTCCAACAACAATACCATTATTACCCCTACCAATCACACCAAGCTGCTAGGTGTGGAAATAGACAATCACCTTAGATTTGACCTACACATTGCCCAACTATAAAGAAAGTTAATAAAAAACTCGGACTACTCTATCGTAACAAACACTTTCTCAGAAATCACTCCAAAATTACAATAGCTAGAACACACCTACTATCTACCTTACTCTATGCCTCCCCTATTCTCACTAACCTTTGTAAAACTGATCTAAACAAACTCGAATCTTGCTATAATAAGATAGCTAGGTTTGCTACAGGCTTGTCCTATAAAACACATCACTGAATGTCTCAACAAGCTTAACTGGTTAGAGCTCCCACTCCTACTTCAAACCAATCAGTTTTCACTAGCCCACAAAATAGTATGCCACTCAGGTAAAATCCCAGCTCTACAACACCTACTTCACCCTCACGCCAGTACAAGAACCTTAAGATCTAGCACCCAAAATCACCTTCAGGTCACCAAATTTAACAATGAGGCAGGCAAAGTCATCTATAGACACTCTATCTCTAAACTCTGGAACTCCCTATCTACCCACTTAACATCCAACAACTCCACCACTCAGTTTAGGAAACTCCTTAAAATGCACTTTAGGAACAACAGGCTATGCTCCTGTCTAACCTCTAGATAATACTCTAGAGTATTGCTAATCTGACAGCTTGCCTAATAACTACTGAAATGGACTCTATGTATGCTTGTCATATTTAGGAACGTGATATGTACTGTCTTATCTGTTGCTCTCAATAATCACTTAGAGTGTATACTAAATGCTGTCATTTAGTTCACAGTGTTAGTCTGCCTGAATGTATGTCATATGTAGTGCCTGAAAATGTTAATGCATTTGCTGGAGCTTTCCTCCCCAGACCTCCGCTGAAAATGGACCTGTATCCAGTCGGACTCTCCTGGTTAACAAATGTAAACTAAAATAAATAAATAAATGCACGTGTGATAGCTATAGCAGCATTACAGTGTCCTTATGATGTAATAAGTGCTGTTCAATGGAACAAGTCATGTTATGCACGTGTTAGTTATAGCAGCACTACAGTATCCTTCTGATGTAATAAGTGCTGTTCAATGGAACAAGTTGTGTTATACACATGTTAGTTATAGCAGCACTACTGTATCCTTATGATGTAATAAGTGCTGTTCACTACATTGGTTAATTGTAGTCACACTGCATTAGATCTTCAGGTACAACATTTGCATCTTCAACTTTCAGCATCTGAATCCTGAATGATGAACAGGCTGAAAAAAGCATTTACTAAATCATTCTTGACATCTCTCTCGGTATGGCAAACCCTATATAACACAACACTGAATATGACTTACCACACACAGTAAGGTAGCTGACCTCCCAGCTTTTCCTTCCCAGATATGTTATGTATATATCCATGTATAAATAACCTTGGTTTGCATGCCTCATCAAAGATATTATGTCTATGCCAATATTTATTATAATCCAGCAGTACTGGGAGTAACCTGTTCCTGCTGCAATATCAGATGGCACTTTTATTTACTTTTTTGAATAGCTAGATATAGACTTTTTCAAGTTTCCAGCTACAGTCTTTGTTTTATTTCACTTTTCTTTTTCAGATATTTATTTTTTCATATCCTATTATGCAAATCAGGAATTAGAGATGTTTTTAACTAAAACTACAGTTCTCTAAAAGAAAGCTTTACTCATTATCATGAATCACTGTATCTATTTCTATATTTTTATAAACTGAACCCCACACACCTTCCATATGAGAAAAATGCAGTTCTGTACCCCTAGGCTTCCATAACTAAAACAAGCAACTCAGTTATGACCTCATCTTGCAAAGAAAAGAAAAAAAAAACACTCTGAGCTGCAGCAGTTTTGAAGGGAAACTGTTATTCTACCTCTGATATCACAAAATCAGTCTTTTTCTCTTTCAGCAGAACTGTCTTAAACAAAAAATTGTTCTCGCGTGTGATTTTGCAGTACTGCCTTAGTTCCTTGTGAGAAGGCATATCTTACAAGCAACTGTTATTTTTAAATCTTGTCCATCTAAAAGTATATACTTACATGTAATAATACACTATTGCTTCAATCACCCCTTCTGATGCAAAAATTGTTCTTGTCTGTAACAGAAAGTGCATTATAAGTCAGATTATAAACATCAGTAGTACAGCAGTGAGTGATGGTTGTTGGAGTTGTATACATAATGGTTAAAAAGTAGTACAGACCTTGCTGAGAGTAAGTGATGCTACTCCTAAGCATTTGGAAATATGAATTAGATACATGGAGATACATAATATTACACAGACTGACAAAATGAGTGAGCTAACTGCTAAAATCTCAGAACTATGCTGTGAGAAATATAACATTTCATTTTAGTTACATGGGCCATCTACCTTACTGCAAAGTGTACCGTTTGATCAGGGCATCTTACTGTACAATACAGGAACATTAAGGATTAGACAAACAACCAAAATAAACATTTTAAATATAAAAGCTTCCATGCATAAATAGATTATCAATGACAATAGAAAGGAAAACCATGCCGTACAACAACAGATATTGATGCATTCAGTAGGTTATTTATTGAAACGTTATCCAGCAAACCATGTCAGTTAGGGAACACATAAATGAAGTTACAAAGAAAAATAATGTTGAGTCTTTCGGCTTTTCCCGGTTAGGGGTCGCCACAGCGGAACTCCGGTCCGCTAATGATTGGCAGTAGATTTTTACGTGCTGAGTTGCCAGCCCTGACGCACAACTTTCAATGAAGGCACACCCATTCACGCATGTCTCCACACAGAAGACGCTCTAGCTGAGAATCGAACAGGACAATGTCTTACTGTGAGGCGACAATGCTACCGCACCACCACCACTGCAGCTACAAAGGAAAACAATAACATTTCCATAATTCTATGTACTGTTGCAAATTTTAGCATTTGCTTCTCATTATGTCATTGTTTTTCAGATGGAAAAAATATACTCGTGTGTGTGGACATTCATGCATGTGTGTGTGTGTGTGTGTGTGTGTGTGTGTGTGTGTGTGTGTGTGTGTGTGCGTGTGTGTGTGCATGCATGTGTGTATGTGTGTGTCAACTAATCCTGGTGCTATTCAAAGTTTCAAAATAGCACCATAAGATCATTATTAGTCAAACTACAAATAAATAATAACACCCCATGTATCTAGTGTAAAATACAGCATATAAATATTAGACAACATATTCTCCATTTTTAAAAATTTATAAAAAAATGATTCATAGTACTGGACCCCAGCCCTGTGATGCAGAAGGATAAATCTCTGACTATGACCCAAGCAAGTCACATTTGGTTAATGGAGCACTAAATCACTGGAGCAAGCAGTTGATAGCAGCTTGCCCATCCAATAGGAGGAAGGGAGTGAGGGCGGCCTTCCGGCTTGCTGCACTGGTGACACCTACTGGCTGCAGCTAAGCATCTAGTAATGCCCATGACTCATAACAGTGTGTGTGGTGGTAGGAGATGGGCACATGTGATAGCACGCATGCGTCTTCTGTGAGCTATGAGCGACAACTGTGCAACTAACAAGTCATAGAAAGGAGGGAGTTAGGTAGGTATCCAATCCTTAGTACTTAGTCAACTGCTCTTACTCTCATCTGCTTCATTCTTCCCTCAGAGGGATGAGTGGCTGGTATGATTGTAGTCCCTGGGGAATAAAGGGGTCATTAGAGAAGTCAGAGGGGTAAGGCTCAATGACAAGCAGGAAGCAAACTAAGAAAATATTCACTTATTTTAGGAATTATTAAAGAATAATGTCTTTGAAATTAATTTTACATATTCTTTGCATAATATTTATATTTTACATTATGGCTTATGCACTGCTGTATGTAGCAGAATATTAGCTAACAGCTTAGAAATTTAGGTTTCTAGTTACTATTTGAAAATGAAAAGTGAACATTATTTCTTTATGAAATTTCAGGACTGAAAACCTCAATAAGTTAATGCATTGATATTTATTTAGAAATGCCTTTTTTGGAAAATGGAAAATATGCATTTGAATTTTGAAAAATCTTATCACAGAAACAATGAGGCTGAACGAAGCACAGTAATTTTCAAGTAATGCCGAGTCAGCATTGTGGAACACATTTTTGCAATACTTTTGGTCGAGCAGACAGTATCTGGGAGGACTTGTTCTGGGAGCAAGTCCTCCCAGATACTGTCTGCTCAACCAAAAGTATTGCAAAAATGTGTTCCACAATGCTGACTCGGCATTACTTGAAAATTACTGTGCTTCGTTCAGCCTCATTAACTTACTTTACTTCTGGGATGTGTGAAAGGTAGAAAGTCATTGACAGACTGAATACAATTAACTAGGTGATACAGATCATTGAAAACAGGACTGAAGGAGAAGGCAAGACATTAATATGGGGATGGGATTTGAGCTCAGCTGATTCTAAGTTTGGAGGGTTCAGTATGGGATAGAGAAAGCAACAATTTATTTCAAGAAGTGATAAGGCAAGAACTCCACTAGTTGTTGTTTGTGTATGTAGAGCAGGCACCAGTCACAACTTGGAGAAGGAGAGGAGGAGGAAAATACGGCAGGGGGGTACTATTTGTTATCAGTATGTATATGTGGCAGGAGGGTACTATTTGTTACCAGTATGTATGTATGTGTGGCGGGGGGGTACTATTTGTTGCCAGTATGTATGTATGTGTGGCAGGGGGTACTATTTGTTACCAGTATGTATGTATGTGTGGCAGGGAGTAACTATTTGTTACCAGTATGTATATGTGGCAGGAGGGTACTATTAGTTACCAGTATGTATGCATGTGTGGCAGGAAGGTCCTATTTGTTACCAGTATGTATGTATGTGTGGCAGGGGGTAACTATTTGTTACCAGTAAGTATGTATGTGTGGCAGGGGGTACTATTTGTTACCAGTATGTATGTATGTGTGGCAGGGGGTAACTATTTGTTACCAGTATGTATGTATGTGTGGCAGGGGGGTACTATTTGTTACCAGTATATATGTATGTGTGGCGAGGGGGTACTATTTGTTCCCAGTATGTATGATTGTGTGGCGGGGGGGTACTATTTTTTACCAGTATGTATGTATGTGTGGCAAGGGGGGTACTATTTGTTACCAGTATGTATGTATGTGTGGCAGGGAGGTAATATTTGTTACCAGTATGTATGTATGTGTGGCAGGGGGTACTACTTGTTACCAGTATGTATGTATGTGTGGCACGGGGGTACTATTTGTTATCAGTATGTATATGTGGCAGGGGGGTACTATTAGTTACCGGTATGTATGTATGTGTGGCAGGGAGGTACTATTTGTTACCAGTATGTATGTATGTGTGGCAGGGGGGTACTATTTGTTACCAGTATGTATGTATGTGTGGCAGGGGGTAACTATTTGTTACCAGTATGTATGTATGTGTGGCAGGGGGGTACTATTTCTTACCAGTATGTATGTATGTGTGGCAGGGGGTACTATTTGTTCCCAGTATGTATGACTGTGTTGCGGGGGGGTACTATTTGTTACCAGTATGTATGTATGTGTGGCATGGGGGTACTATTTGTTACCTGTATGTATGTATGTGTGGCAGGAGGGTATTATTTGTTACCAGTATGTATGTATGTGTGGCAGGGGGGGGTACTATTTGCTACCAGTATGTATGTATGTGACAGCTTCAATGTCTGATGCCAGGTTTTGTTGGGCATATTAACTTCTTAGATGAAATCCACCACATCTTATGATTTATGCTAGTACTAATGAATCAAGCATATGCTTTGCAACCCTTTAAGATGGCAACAGTGTACATGTGGGGTATGGGGTTTGTTACAGGTCTTAATGAATCCAGAGCTCAGAGATGTCATTTTACATCTAAATTCAACAAAAGATGGTTACGCCAGTTGTATGTGGCTTGTAACTCTCACCCACTGTGTACAAGTCAAAATGCAAAAAATATATGAAGCAAGCATACAAAAAAGTTTTCAAATGCCTCAGAATCATTGCAAACATCCATAACACAATGCATTTTCTACTGGTATCTTTCATAAGTACTTTACTGTTTAGATTTCATGATTTCATTTTGTGATACCACTGGGAATTTATTGCTTTATGTAGTAGTATTCAAACTTTATACTTAGTTTTTCCTTTCTCTTGGCAGATGCAAACAAGGGCCACCAAGCATTTTTGTATAGTATATGGCTGTTTCTTTGCATTAACACTGCAGTAAAAGAGAAGCTGTGTGTATGAAGTAATTTTATATGTTTTTATGCTATTCCATGACTATGTGATTAAGAGTTATGCCTTACAGCTCCATGTCTGGGATTCAGCTCTGATGTCTATTTAATATTTGAAGTTGCATATTGTTTTTATGTGTGTGTGTGTGTGTGCGTGTGTGTGTGTGTGTGTGTGTGTGTGTGTGTGTGTGTGTGTGTGTGTGTGTGTGTGTGTGTGTGTGTGTACTTCTGGGCATTCCAGTTGCCAGTCAAACATCATAGAAGGATAAAGCCCTGACTACAACCCAATTAACTGGAATTAGATTACTGACTCAGGTGCTGCAATAATTGTGAAGGGTAGGGTAAGAGAGATCAGCAAAATGCCAGTTCACCTATCCCTGCTGAGGGGACTGGTAGTCTGGTGGCTGTTTCACTGCATGAAAGTGAGGATTTGCAGATGAAATAACTATAATAAGGGATGTGCTCTTAGTCTACAAAGCTAGTAGTAGCAGCCTTCATTCAGTGAGAATGGTAGCACTCACATATAGGTGCTCTAACTAGGCTCTTGGATTGATACAGCCACCTATGTCAGCCAGCAGAGGTCATGGTTAGGGCTGTAATGAGGAATAAAACCCAATGGCTACTACAATGACAGTCTCTGGGATCCCATCAAATGGGGGATAATTGGGCTGACTGATCCCAGAAAGCTGATGGTTGGCAGACAGTAGCGGGATAAAAAGTAAAAAAAAAACATAACATAACTTGATTGGCTACTCTAAACTGTCACTATATATTTATTTTATTTTATTTATTTGTATTTTTTTACCAGTGTAGAACATTGATCTCCATGGACCATTTCCAGATTCAGTCTGGGAGCAGTATCCGGTTAAGTGACTTGCTCACACTCACATTTAGACAATGGAGACTGGCAAAATCAAACCCTAAGCCACTGGACCACAGCAAACAACTTGTTAACAGAGCCTTAACCCATGTGCCAACTGTTACACTATGTTATTATATATTTGCCCTTATGCTTGTGGCCCAAAGAGGCCACAGTTGAAAAGGGTCAGTGATGACCAATTCACTTACCTGATTAATAACTGAATAAAGTGCTTAATACATCACCTTACCTGTTCCTCTTTCTTAATATTGTATCTTTCCCAGTTTCCAAGTTTAGTTTTTATATACTGAACTGAGACAAGTTATTTCCATACAGCAACCATTATTAAAATAGAGATGACATGTCTAGAAATTCAATTCTTATACTTACTGTAGTTTCAATGACTTGACTGAGCTGTCTGAACTGCTGACTAGTTCTGTTGGCAAAATCTGATGTGAAGGTTCTGTTTCTTATACTCATGGTAAGTGGAAATTCATCAAAAGCAATTTTTAACCCTGTTGAAGGAAAACTACATGTCAGTTCAATCATGCATAATGAAGGAAAACCATATAAATTAGACCTGCTTCTACCAATGTTGTCAGATAAAAATCACTTCAGTTATAAAATGGTAAGTAAAATAAGCCGGGCGGTAAGACAAAGGAAGAAGACAAAATGAACAAGAGACATTTATGCAGACTTCTTAAAAGGTTAAAGTGGTAAACCAGAAAAAAGTCTTAACAAACACAATTTAGCCTGTTCACAACTATTTGCAATAGTATCTCTGGACCATCGAAGTTGCAAACTCTGTAATGCTGTGCCACGTATGCTGCCCTCTGTAATGCTGTGCCACGTATGCTGCCCTCTGTAATATTGTGCCACGTTTACTGCCCTCTGCAATGCCACACATAATGCCATATATATTTCTCATCACATAAAAATTCAAAAGCAGCTTTGAACATAAATCAGTTGCATGTCCAATATACATATAAGTTTGTTCTACATTCTACCCAGTTGTCGAAATCTGAACACTTTTGTCCCTAACTGCACTGTTTATGACAATCTTCACATATCTGCCTTATGGCCTGGCAGCTTTGAATGGAAAAAATCATTAATTCTTGCGTTTCAAACTAATCAAAGCTATAATATTCTCAATGCACCAAGACAGTCTACATGCTCACAGCCTTAATGAAAATGAGTACTAGAACATAATTGTTAGCTGTGGTTCATAGGACCGACAGCAGTCAGTCATTAGAACCACAGGACTGACAAAAGTCATTGGTATCCTTCTAGTAAGGAGTCACTGGCAGGGATTTTTAGATATTTAACAGATTTTGTAATGAAAAGTTGCATGGATAGATGCATCAGCAAGAGTGTGGGTTATTCAGCAACATGGATAGCATGACTATATAGGGAACTGCATGAAAATGAGCCACATGATAAATGCAATGGTATACAAATGATAAAACCCAAAATGGTAGACAGATTCAGAAATGTATAAAGAGGTGTACTGAACAGTTGGGCTGATTTTGAGTCACTTACATGCCCCTGTGCTGTTGTGCTGGAGGCAGCACTGTTCTATGTGTACATAAATGTGAGCACACATTGCACCAAGAGTCCTACTTATCATGTCACAGTGAGGTCGAGAGTACCCAGGTGCAAGTGATTGCACTATATGTGCGTTCTAGTGGTGCACTGATACCACGCTGACATGTGCTCACATCTGTCTGTTAATCCCAGGACTGTCAGGATATTTGCTCATTTTAAAAAAAATGGAAAAGAAAGAATGAAAGGTAAAAGTACTATAGTCGATAACCCAGGTAAGGACAGTACAGTACCTGCCCAGTAACAATTTAACACCATAAGCATAACAAGAACAATGTGTTCTTTGGTAACATTGTACAGTCAGAGGTAACCGCCTTTATCAATGGATTGTTTTTCTGATTTTGGTAACTGTTGATAAGTTGATGAACACATATTATAAAGAAATGAGAAACATAGAAATGATACTGGATTAAGTCTAATACTAGTAAAGATGAAGTGTTTAAACTTACCATTAACAAAGGTGCTTGTTTTAATTATTGTGTAGTTCAGATTATTTGCCTTTCTCATGATGGCTGCCAGCACTGTGCTTGGATCTAGAAAAGCTGTGGCATTTACACTAAATTGGCATATGGTCTGAATCCATTGGTTACTATCACTAAAAATGTAAATGAAAAAGCAGTTATTCTTATAGTCTTTCAGCAGTTTTCAGTGTTCAGCACTGACTTCAATTAGGAAAATGTAGACCTTGTGAACGCCTATAGGATGCAATTTCCTTAAACCTGAGTGCTTTTTCTTTCTTAGCATTTCTAGCAAATGTTATTTAATCAAATGATATTCTCATACACTGAGTGCAATAGAAAAAGAAAGATGCTATGCATTTGCTAAATTGAAAAATTCCAAATAATTTCTTCAGTAAAAAATACATAACATCTTCTCCAGCTGGAAAAGATTTAGAGTAACTATTTTACCTACCTCTCCATCAATCAGTCTGTCTGACTATATGTGTGTCTGTCTGCCTATGCATCTACCTATCTATATATATATTTGCTAAAATACTTTAAAACATGCAATGAACGCTATTTCTAAAAATAGAAGTTGAATAAATGAAAAAAATGCATGATTACCTGAAAGCCAGAGAAGGGTATCCGAACACTGTACCATTTAATACTTCACTGAGGAGTGCAGACAGCTAGAATGCAAAAAAGAGACACAATGCATTTCACACTGGTAATAATGACAGTGGGTTCATACTAGAACTGTGGAACTGTGATTGTTTGTACAGTGAGAATTTGAAAATGTATTTTTCTCAAACTATTGTGTATCACATAGATACAGGAGTAGAATAAATGATAAATAATCATGAGTATTCAGCTGGCATACTATATTTGCATCCACACATACATACATATACACAGACATACGTACATGCATACATACATACACACATATATACATACATACACACATACATACATACATACGCACATGCATATTTACAAACATACATACGTATATACAGACATACATACATAAATGCATACATACACACAGACATACATAGATACATACAGACATATGTACATGCATGCATACATACACACACAGATAAACATATACATATACACAGACATATGTACATATATACATACATACATATACACATATGTACATACATATATAGATATACACAGACATATATACATACATATACAAAGACATACGTGCATGCAGACATACGTACATACATACATACATACATACATACATACACACAGACATACATACATATATACATACATATACACAGACATATGTACATACATACATACACACAGACATACATGCATACATATACACAGATATACGTAGATACATACACACATACGTACATACATACATATACACAGACATACGTACATACATACATACAGACAGACATACGTACATACATACATACACACAGACATATGTGCATACATACATACGCAGAGACATATGTACATACATACATACATACATATATATACAGAGACATAAGTGCATACATACATGCACACAAATATACATATGCAGCTACACATTCAGACACAAAGACACACACAATTACAAGGCTTGCGAAAGTAGTACTGCCACCTAATCTATTGTGAAGGTAAAATGAGGTAATAGGAATTATGGATTATTTGTGTTTTGAAGAATTTGCATTGATTGATTGAATCAAGCCTGGTGCTTAAATACAAGCAAAATTAAGCAATTTTCAAACAAGCTGGCCAATGGAAATGCTCAATACTAAGCCTTATTCCAACAATCCCCAACTCAGATGGGTCCTTGGCTACACTCTTCCACCACAATTGTGCAGGGGGGGCCTTTTAATGTAAGATGGCTAGTTTTAGTGCTCAGATAATGCCAAACAGTCTAGACTCAGCAAATCTGAATCTAGCCTCTGCTATAAAATACATAAGTACTAGAAAATACAATGTGCAGAAAAAACAGTCTCAAATAGCTGAAACTGTGAAACAGCAAAACAGTGTGCAAGCATTCCCAATGT